>NW_010330688.1:9966-14995 GCF_000700745.2 Antrostomus carolinensis
CCTGGGGATCCCCTCCACTTTCTCCTGGCAATAATGAGGTCAGCAAAAGGCTGGACCTGGAGAGGAAAGGAGTCCCACACACCCCTAAGGCAGATGACTCCTTGGTTCTATCAGAAATACCTCACTCAAGGTCTGACTTGGAGTTAAACCATCAGTAAGTTCCCCTCTGCTCCAATCCACAGCAGAAAACAGAGGAGGGAACTAGAGCACACAAGAAATGTCCAAGGAGGATAAGCCAAAATAGTACTCCACGAGTGACCTTCCTGACCTCAGTGCCTAAAAATCACTGCAAAGTGCAGAACAAATAGCTCCCCTGTTCATAGATTATGGGAGGTGAAAAAAACAGCTCAAAGGGGAACATTTCCAGTAGCCTGAGCTCTAGTTCTCACCAGCATCTCTACTGTTTCATCTAGAAAATAAACACCAATAACAAAGTGTCACATCTAACTACGATCTGAGCTGTTACAGACCCATGGGAAAGAAAAGATGAAATGCATCCCCTGGGGAGGTAGATATAAGCTCCACTGCAAAATAACAGGATGTGACTGCAAGAAGCCAAATCTTTCTCTCTCTTTCTCTGCTTCTGCTGCTTACCTGGGTCATCTTGTCCACCGAGACGGGAATGCCATCGATGGTGAGGGGTGGCAACTCTGAGTTAACCTCCTGAGGCGCAGGAGCATGCTCTGCTAGTGCAGACTCCAGGTCTTCCAGAATCATGCTCTTGTACTTGCGTACCTGTGGGGAATTGTTAAGCTCAGGTAAACAAGGTAAGGAGCACCAAGAGAGGAGAGGGCAAGGACATAGGGCCAGTCACCTTCCCCAAGGTGCTGCAGAACAGAAGGAGCAAACAATGCCACAGCTGGCAAGAAAAAATACCCATTGTCCCCAAAGACTTGGCCACACTGAAGAGCTGATGATGAAACATCAAGTAACACTGGCAAGTGGAAGTATTCATGGGATTAAAAGAAAAGTTCTGAAGCAAGACTTCTCATGGTCAGGATCTGCTTCATTTACTGTCTGGTCTGCAACAAGGTGCAAGCACTGACAGCAAAGCTGACTTCAAACATGTCATCACTATCTACTCCCTCTGATTTTTAATCCAGGATATTCAACCCTGGTGAGATGTGCTAGACAACCAGAGAAGACAGGACCATCAATGCTACACCCATGTCCACACACTCTCAACTCCCATTTTGACCTTCAGATCACTACCAGGCTTTCAAGGCTGCCTTGAGCAGAATGAAACTTGCAGAGAAGGTGAACAATTTATGACATAACTTTTCCTATAGACACCTACCACATTCTCCAAGGGTGCAGCACCGAATACTTTAAAGACAGGATTGGGTTTGGAGGGTGAGATGCACAGAACGATGGCCTGCTGCCCCACTCTGGTGGTGTACTCATCCAGAGTGGCTCGAAGCTTCCTGAAACAGAGATAGAAAACAGGGAATAGGTATCAGCTGAAAACCCTGTAGAAACACAACACTTTGCATTGTAAACTCCTTTTCTTAAATGCTACCCATTCATAAACCAGGTGAGAAACGGAGCCCCAGCTGGTCAGATTAACCACATCCTCCGCTCCCGCCGCCCTGCTGTGCTCCCTGCAGTCACCCAGCAGCTCAAATATCAATTATTCTCCCTTCTCTCCTTTTCCCATTGATGTAAAAAAATAATAAATAAATAAATAAAGAGAAATCACCAGAGCAGCAAAGCCAGGACAGCAAGAATCTGCGTATCCGCTCTGTCACTAAGTGTATTAGCAATACAAAACTTGTAAGGTAAGGAACTTAAATGATTCAACGAAAGAGGGCTGCAAACACAGGTTATTTAACATCCAGCCTCACAACAGTGCATTGCTATTCTCTAGTACCAAAGTCTTGCTCAAACCAGAACTGGAAGAATTCAACCTACAACTACAGGACAGGCAAGAACCAGAACTATTGCAACAGCTCAGCAGAGGGAACCCAGGTAGTCAGACACCTGCCACATCAGCAAGTCCCTTTGGGACCATCTCTTTGTAGGGAGAAAAATCACAGAATCACAAAATTCCCTAGACTGGAAAAGATCTTTAAGATCATCAAGTCAAATAATTAATGTTTCATCATACACTTTCCACCTCTTATTCTTTTAAGGAATGCCCTGGTCATTTCAGAACCTGCTGTTAGCAGCAGACACGTTGCTCAAAAGCACCAACATCACCACCAGCTACACAGAGATCCCAGAATCAGAAACTCTTAACTTCCCACTCAATATTGTGGTGTAAATATCCAGCACAAACACGTCAAACTGAGCAGAGTGCAAAAAAATGGTGCATTTTTTTCAGTAATTTGCATGTAGTAAAATTAAGTAGTTGCATGGAGAAAAAAAATAATTCCTTTAAATAGGAAATTTAATTATTTAAAAAGATATTGTTCACGTTTCAAGAGAGAAAAGAATTTGCTCTTCAGAAACATTGCGATCATAGAATCATAGAATGGTTAGGGTTGGAAGGGACCTTAAAGATCATCTAATTCCAACCCCCAAATAAATAATAAACATGGCAATAAACAGGGCTGGGTCAGCAGAGTTGGGGGATGGAGGGAAAAACAGAATGAAGCTAAAAAAAAAAGGGATTCCACTCCCAGGGAATAATATTTAACACTAACCCTGCTCCACTTCGTTCCAGTTTGATCATGTGCAAAGGGTGTTGTGGGACTGAGCAGAGAATTAAGCAAAATATAAGGAAACCAACTTAATTTCTCACCAGCTTTACAAGAGTTAGAACAGGAGAGAAGGAGAAAAGGCCAAACTCTGGCCATCTCTGTTTCTGTTTCAGTGCATTAAGTGTGCACCCAGGAGAAAGCAAGCAAGAAATTAGGTGACAAATACTCCAGCTCTTGTGAAATAAAATTAAACCCAATCAAATTTAAATCCAAAACAGTTTAAAATGCAAAAATTATTTTGTTCTAAAACCTAATAAATAGTCCCAGCCAACATTTACAAATAATTCCTGAAGATGGAATTGCAGGTGATGTCTCCAGGCTTGTGGAAAGCCTGTGCAGTCACTTCAGCACCAGTGCTCCTAGGTGGCCATCAGGCGGGCAGACAGCCTCAGAGCACCTGTAATGCAACACCTGAAGGTTTACAGAAGTTTGCTGCCTCCAGAGCAAGTTTCTAAAGGCAAAGGAAGTGTTTCAGCTCTGGCAGGCATCTCCCATCCGTTATTCTCCCCCAATACTGTGCACTACAGGCTGGGACAGTCTCCAGCATGGAGCTCACACAATGGAATCTACTGGGAAAGGAAATTCAGGTACACACACACTAGATTTATTCACAAGATCATTTCATAATGCAAAAAAGACTTTTTTTCTTTAGGTAGATAAGTTATTTGTGCCACTGCAGAGCTGGGATATGGCTGTAGCTCCAGATTCTCAGGCCAGCTGCTGTTTAAGCCTCTATGAATATCTCTCAAGGCAACGTTAACATGACAGATTTAACTTGTGACCAGCTGGGGTTAAAACAGAACGGTGGATCCCACCAGAATGGTCATGTCAGTCCTGGTGATCATAATATCACATTAAAGATGAGCAGAGCTGCAATTTAAACCATCTCTGCAAACTAAAACACAGCTCTTCAGTTCTAAAAAAGGTGCTCAAAAAAAATCCCCAAGCTGGGCAATTTCTAGACAGCACGTGGTCTCACCATGCAAGGCACTGGAATCAGAGAGTCATCGAATGTTGTGAGTTGGAAGGGACCCACAAGGATCATCCAGTCCAACTCCTGTCCCTGCACAGGACAAGCCCAACATTCACACCATGTCCCTCAGGGCCTTGGCCAAATGCTGCTGGAATCTTGTCAGCCTTGGTGCCATGAGCACCTCCCTGGGGAGCCTGTTCCAGTGCTCCACCACCCTCTGGCTGCCTCAAGAACCTTTTCCTCATGGCCAACCTCACCCTCCCCTGCCACATCTTCCTGCCATTCCCTCTGCTCCTGGCATTCATTGGTGGCCAGAGAGAAGAGATCAGCACCTGCCCCTCCTCTTCCCCTTGGGAGGAAGTTCTAGACCATGATGAGATCTCCTCTCAGTCTCCTCTTCTCCAGGCTGAACAATCCAAGTGACTTCAGCCTCTCCTCATACACCTTCCCCTCTAAACCCTTCACCAATTTTGTGGCCTCCTCTGGACACTCTCCAGGAGCTTTAGATCCTTTGAGGATGCAGACCAAGGTGGACTCCTTACCGTAGCAAACGCGTCTGCTGCCTCTTGCGGATCGATGGGTTGGATTCAAAAACATGTGGTCGCTTTCGTTTTTTACCCGTTGCCACAGCAGCAGCTGCTGCCATCCCCACAGGGCCTGGAAATCAAACCACAAAGGGTGAATCAGCACATGCAGCTCAGGAACTGGCCAGAAAGGATGTTGCCATTGTCCCTCCTCAGGAATTGACCCCAAGGGCCTCCTCACCGGACCAGGGTGACCCAAATTCCCCAGCATTGGAGAGGTGTATCAAAAAGCTCCTTTCCCCAGACTGGCAAATCTCAGCTCAGTCCCAGGTGAAAGTCACATATTTCAGTCCAGAGTCTTCCATGGCATTTCCAGAATTCTGCATTTTGTCTTCCAAACACACTGAAAAACTCTCAAGTACACCAAGACTTTAAATAAGTGACTGCAATTGAGGAGAACTTGGTGGCAGGGGAGAAGAAACTGGGTAGAGCATCATGAATCCTGCTCAGACACCTCAACTGCAGCATCAGGAGTCTGAGGCTTTGCCCAGGGAGTAAGGACCAGTTCTAAGGGGAAAGAAATTAGAACTCGAGTTCCTGGCAGCATCCTACAACAGTTCCCTTAAGAACAGGGAGGACCATGGCAGGACAGCGCTACTGCTTTTGTGATCAAACTTGTCCTGGTGTGAGCTGGGCCAGAGCTGGTTCTGTTCAGCAGCTGGAGCAGCGCTGGGGGTTGGGTTCAGCTGGGATTTGCTCTGGGAAGAGCATTGAGAAGTTCCCGATGTTTTCAGTTGTTGCTGGAAGTCAAAGGACTTTGTGTTTTGCTG
>NW_010330688.1:15222-17459 GCF_000700745.2 Antrostomus carolinensis
CTGGGAACGGGCCGGGCTCGGTTGGTGGGTGGTGAGCAATGGCACTGGGTAACACTCATTTGCATATCTTATTACTATTATTATTATCATTATTATTTTAATATCATTATTATTTTAAGTTTTAGTTTGTTTCTGTTATTAAACTGTTCTTATCTCACTCTACGAGTCTCTTTACCCTTGCCCCCCAATTCTCTCCCCTATCCCCTGGGTGGGGGGAGTGAGTGAGCAGCTGGCTTTGGCTGTTAGCCCAGTGCTGGCCCAGTGCAACCACCACAAAACTCTAGACAGAGTCTATGTAAGAGGATGTTTCATTAAGTTAACTGGAATTAAACCAAATAACACACAGTGGATTGTGCTTCTATTGGTGATCTCCAGAAATGAGTGCAGAGTCAGAGTCAAAAAGCCCTGGGGTCTAATGGAGGCTCAAGACTTTGACTTGAGTTGACTTTGACTCCTGAGCAGACCTCAGTTGCTCTGTTTGTTGTTTCTCCATGTGTCAGAGGTGAAAGATCACATCAGAGGTCATAAAAAACACTCTATTTTTGTGTTTAACAAAGATACAGCTACTGGATCAGGAAGTCCTCAGCTACCGATGGGTGGAAGTTGGTAGATGACCAACCAAAGTAGCATCTGATTATAGATTTTCTCTATGCAGCTGCTCCAGGAGATGGGATGTTGTAATGGACAGAGCTCTGGATGACACTACAGAGACAGGTTTTGTTCATCAGTAATGAACTACCTGAGAGCTGCTCATGCCAGGCACGGCAAGTACCGCTGCATCCTGCTCCAACAATCCTGTGCTTGTGAGAAAAGAATTTAAAACCTGACTTATGGGGGGCTGGAAAAATATTTGCTCTGAAAAAGCAAGGAGTAACCTGCAGCCGCCTGCCCTGGGGAAGCAGGACAGCTCCCAGCTCCAAATGTCCACCCAGACAGGGACTGGAGGGACACTGGGCATCCCCTGCACCAGTAGGGCTCACAGACAGGTGAGAGCCACCAGATGTTCCTCCTGCAACTGCCACCCAGGCCTGGAAAGGCTTGTGTGCTAGAAGGGAAGGGAGAAAGAAAGGAGCTGAGGTTGTAAAATTAATAAGCAAAGGGTGTGGGATGGTCAGTGGGGTGGTGGAACTTCACAGGTTCGGTCAAGCACATCAGAATCACAGACTCGTAGTGGTTGGAAAAGACCTTTAAGATCATAGAGTCCAACCATAAATCCAACACTGCCAATTCCACCTCTAAACCATGTCCCTCAGCACCTTGTCTACCCGTCTATTAAATACCACCAGGGATGGTGGTTCCACCACTTCCCTGGGCAGCCTGTTCCAATGCTTGACAACCTTTTTGGTGAAGAAGTTTTCCCTCAGATCCAATCTAAACCTCTCCTGGTGCAACTTGAGGTCGTTTCCTCTCATCACTTGTCACCTGGGAGAACAGACCCATCCCCACCTCTCTGCACCCTCCTTTCAGGGAGTTGGAGAGGGTGAATGACCCCAAGCGTCCCCCTGACTTTACCTGCTGCAGCCAGGTGAGCAGTGACTTCATCAGCACCTGTGGAGTTGAGGATGTCAGAGTCATCGTAGGAAGTGTCCTCCGGTGAAGACGGTGAGTCTTCGTCCGCGCTCAGCATGCTGTGTTCTGTGTAGGTGGCCACATGGACCTGCTGTACCTGCTGGGCCACTGCGTGGGCCTCGATGGTGGCCATGTGTTCTGTTTGGGTCACCTCGTGTTCTTCCATCAATAGCTACTGTCAGAAGAAGACAAAAAACATCACAGGAAGGGGTTATTGACATTGATGCACCATAAGGGAGCAGCCAAAGGTTTCTGAGCCAGGTAGGTGAGTAGGTTGTGACCAAGAGAGAACAGAGGTGACCTCCCTTGATGGCAGTGGTCTTCTACGAGAGGGAAAGAATGACTGCACCAGGAGCCTGAAGAGGAACTTGAAGTTTAGGAGTTCTGAAAAATCCATACTCCAAACAACATGACAATGGAGGAAAGGTCTGGAGGAAAGATCTTTAAGGATCTTGTAGCCCCAAGGTTATGTGCCCCTCCTCACCAGGAACTAAGAGGCTTGATTAAAGATGGAACTTATTTTTGCTGCTTCAAGACCTAGATTTCAGGGAAGATGCTCAAGGGTGATACACAATCTCTTTCCTCCAACCTCAACAGCTCAGGACAGAAACAAGGACACCAGTACAGAAGTTTACTGGCAGCAAGTCATAGAATCATAGAATCCCAGA
>NW_010330689.1:0-978 GCF_000700745.2 Antrostomus carolinensis
AATACCCCATTGCTTATGTAACTGCAATACGGCCTTCACAAGGGCTTCCAACCTCCTTGTTGGTCCGGGAGCGTCCTCCCCACCGGGCTGGTCCAGCCGCTCCGGCCGCCGTTCACCCGATTCCCAGCGAGTTTCCCGATTCCCGGCGTTTCTTCCCGGGTTTCAGCACCACTTGTTGCCTTCCGCGAAGGCGTGGCGACCTGGTTCAGGAACGGCACGGCAACCAACCCCAGGTTGCTCGGTCAATCAGCTCACAGACACAAAGACGGCAAATGGTGTTTATTGATAGGTGACACGGCATTATATAGCTAGGGTTCGCAACGTCACTTCCATCTGCTTACGTCATAAGGAGAGGACCTATCTTCCCGTACAGCGCGACATCTTCCCGTCGCCAGACCCTGACTGCAACAAGTGATCAGAATGTTGTTGTACCAGATTGCTGAGTTGTTCTTTGAGTTTTTTGAGGTGGCACCTTACGTGCTGTTTTCACTTTTCATCATCCCTGGCTGTTGGTTTGGGGCTAGGGGTACTGTTCTGCTGTGTGGTACAGTGATGATTGTTAGCATGATAAAAAGATGGGTAGTCAGACCAATTTTGAACCTGTATTCAGTGATGGCAAGCGACACACAGAGCAAAGCAGCAGAAGCGGCTCCATCTCCCCATTTTGGGCGCTATCTGGTGGATGTTTTTACCAATTACACCAGGGGTTTTTTCCCTCTGGGAGGGGGAACATCTTCATTCCATTTCCCGCTCCCAGTTACAAAAGTTTTTAAGAATTTGGAATATTTTTGGGATAATCAAACTGGCATAATCATGCTGCTAGTTCTGCTGAATGTATGCCAGGTTTTAATGCATGTCAGACTACTTAGGAGGATCACCCCATCCGCCGCTGGAGTTACCCTGGCACCTGCTAGTTACTTCAACCTCTCTGACTGATACTGCGGCTACCCCACTTGCTTCAAACCACGCAAAACACAC
>NW_010330689.1:1011-1831 GCF_000700745.2 Antrostomus carolinensis
CTCCTCCCCTACAGGGAGCAATGCAGCTACTCCAACCCCCTCAAGAGGCACTGCAGATAAAATAGAGAACCAACACTTGCCGGTATCAGTTGCCCCTGTACGAAAGAAGAAGTGGACACAAAAGTCAGTACATTTACAGAGGGATGAAGAAGATCAAGCTTATGATCTTCCTAAGGAGGAAGAGGAGGAGGAAAGGGGAGATGGAAATGGAGACAGTACAAGAACCACCCAATCTCTAACCCTGAGTGAGCTGCGGGATATAGGAAAAGATTTCAGCCGTTACCAAGGTGAGCACCTCATTACTTGGCTGCTCAGGTGCTGGGATAATGGGGCCAGTAGCCTGGAGTTAGAGGGCAGAGAAGCCAAGCAGCTGGGATCCCCCTCTAAGGAAGTGGGCATTGATAAAGCAATTGCCAGAGGGGACCCAACCCGCAGTCTCTGGAGGCAGCTCTTGGCGGGGGGGAAAGCTTCAAGGATGATATGACATGCAATCCAAGCAAATGGACCAGCATTGAAAAAGGGATTCAGTACCTGAGGGAACCAGCTGTGTGGGAGCCGATTTACCAAGAGCCACGGGACTTGAGGGTAACTGAACACCCAGATGAAATCCCGTGCACAGTACCCATGTGGTGAAATGTCGTATGGAGTGCACCAGCATCATCTGCCAGCTCATTGGCAACAGTAGAAGTAAAAGAGGATGAGGAGGCACCAACTGTAAATGAAGTCGCTATGCGGCTCCGGGGATTTGAAGACAGTCTCTCTGTCTCTATACGAGCTTTGGCCATGGAGAAACTACCAGAAGTCCTGGAGAAACACATGG
>NW_010330690.1:0-5000 GCF_000700745.2 Antrostomus carolinensis
TGGTTATTCCTCCCCAGGTGAAGGACTCTAATATTACATTATTTTGACTATCAGCATCTACCCCTGAATTTGTCATTCCTCTGCTGTCTCCCTTCTCCTCCTCAGTTCCTGTATTCTCCATCAAGTAGTCCATCAGCTTTCGAGTACCTGCCTTCATGCCACGGGTGCTGGTGTCATCCTGCAGCTGCCCAAGGGTGGCTGCAGCCAGCACAGCCTGACCACAGTGCTGGCTGGCTCTTTCTCATGTCCATTAAAAACGAGAAGTGGGCTGAAATGCCAATTAGATCATGTCGACATTTGGCAAACAGAGCTGTCTGCCAGTTTGCAGGCAGTCTGGGCAGTGTCACAATGAATCCATCAAGAGGCATAGAGTCTCCCCATGGGATTCAAAATCCAGCTGTCACTCAGAGCTATGGTGTCAGGGATTTGGGTGTCAGGGTAGGTGGTGTGGGGGTTGGTTTCCCTATGGAAAGTGGGTGGAATGCCTTTCCTAGATTTCTGTGGCATCCAGTCGACATCCACCAGTGTGAGACTTGAAGTTACTACCTAAAGGAAAAGGGACAATGCATCTCTATGTGAAACTTCCTAGAAGTGCTCCTACAAGATGCTGACACAAGCATTTGTAAAACCATAATGAGCTTGGGTTCTCTGGCTACTTCAAACATATAGTTTCAAAGAAATGCAGCGTATGAGGAAGAATTTCTTTCCTGAAAGGGTTCTGAGGCATTGGAAGGGGTTGCCCAGGGCAGTGGTGGAGTCCCCATCCCTGGAGGGATTGAAGAGTTGTGTAGACATAGTGCTGAGGGACATGGGTTAGTCGGGGACTTGTCAGTGTTGGGTTCATGACTGGACTCAATGAGCTTGAAGGTCTTTTCTAACTGAAGCAGTTCTGAGATTCTGGGATTCTGTAATTTGCTCCCGTGAGGTGTAAAATCTGTCGCACCGAGGTAGAAGAGAATAGAGTGAAGGGCCCTCCTGGAAAGACCACATGCTTCAATTCTCACCTCTTCTCTTGATTACTGAGAAACACAACTAAAGTACCAATGCACACGCTGACAAGTACATGACTTCACTCCATAAAAAAATATAAAAATGCAAATCTGTATGATGTCAAAGAAAAGTTATTCTCTAACAAAACCTCGACCACTATTGACCATTTCTGCTTTCTGTTCTCATTAAAGTGTTTATGCAAATTTGCAAAACTGGTTAATAGATTCCTCAGAGGAGAGAGGGGAAAGGGAATATTTTAGCAAGTGTTTGGAGTTATTGCTGCAAGTCTTGAATAATTCTCTTCCTCTGCCTCAGAAGAGGACTAAAACCAGACTGATGATTCTTAATCTTATTAGAGATCAGTGTCTCAGCTGATCTTGTAACACTCCAGGCTGACTGCCATGAGTGACACTAGCTTGGAGATTAGGGCGTCAGAGGACCCGAGTGAGAAGAGACATCCAGAATAGTAGATCTTGGCCAGGGGGAACTCAGGATATTCAAATGTGATGGAACATTTATCAGTAACTTCCTGTGCAATCAGCCAAAGCCTGCTTGAAGAAGACTCCATGTCCTGGTACTCTTGATGGCTGGGAGATGCACTGGTGTCTTCTGCAAATCATAGAATCATAGAATGGTTTGGGTTGGAAGGGACCTTAAAGATCATCGAGTTCCAACCCCCCCTGCCATCAGCAGGGACACCTTCCACTAGACCTGGTTGCTCAAAGGCTTATCCAGCCTGGCCTTCAACTTCCAGGGAAGGGGCATCTACAACTTCCTTGGGCAACCTGTTCCAGTGAAAATGCAGAAATGCTTTGTGACTGGTGCTTCATAACCTTGAAGCTTGTGGACTCATTTACACCCATGCAGAGTCCCCACATTGAGGTTTTTCCACTTACTTAGACTTGGGATAACTTTTCACATTGAGTTTCCACAGAAGCCAGTGAGGTAAAAAGAAGGAAATGCATTGAGCATCTTGGTCCCAGGCATCATTTCTGAATCGAGTTCACATGGCAACTCTCTGGCTTTAAAATCCTACAGGTAAGATTGTCATTTCAGACAGGTGGGAGGAAAGTTGTGACACGTTGAAAGAGAAAACTAGTACTTGTTAAAGATGAAAAAACCTACCAGTGTTAAATACACAGTGCTTTAGCACAGGTGTCAATGTAGTAATTAAACCTGTATCGTGTGCTGCAAAAATATGTTTGTTTGGTTGTTGTTGTTTTTTTTTTTTCTTTTCTCTTGAAATTCAGCATTCTTTGAGGACTATGATTGTCATTTCCCTTGTCAGGCTGTGTGAACAAGGAGAGATTGTGCTAACAGACTCTTGGAGTATCCAAGGGCTGTTCTGCACACAAAGCCACAGAGTCAGTGGCAGAGCTCTGGCTAATACTCAAGGTAAGATGGAGTGGTCTCTGGGCCTGTGGTGAGAAAGTGCTCTCATGACACTCTTGTCAGGCTAGGTGCCATGAGCACCTCCCTGGGGAGCCTGTTCCAGTGCTCCACCACCCTCTGCCTCAAGAATCTTCCCCTCATGGCCAACCTCACCCTCCCCTGCCACATCTTCCTGCCATTTCCTCTGCTCCTGGCATTCGTTGGTGGCCAGAGAGAAGAGATCAGTGCCTGCCCCTCCTCTGCCCCTTGGGAGGAAGTTCTAGATCCCCATGAGATCTCCTCTCAGTCTCCTCCTCTCCAGGGTGAACAACCCAAGTGACTTCAGCCTCTCCTCATACCGTCCCCCTCTAAACCCTTCCCCAATTTAGTGGCCACGTAGTGTTCTGTAACACAGCAATGCATCCGTCTTCCCTGCAGAAGTGATTTACCCAGCGATTAGTCCACAGCGCCAGGTAATCACTGTTATTATTTGGGGAGGAGTGAGGGAAGAAATGTAACCAGCAGTTTGCTTTTGTGATCTCTTTTCTTTTCTCCCATACTTTAGTGCTTTACCTTCTGCGCAATGGATGAAAACGGGCAAATCAACAAACCCAACAGTTGCCCCCAAATTCCCTGGGTTTTCATTTCACGTACAGAGTCTTTGGGCTGCTCGCTTGTAGACTTGGTTAATCATAGAATGGTTAGGACTGGAAGGGACCTTAAAGCTCATCCAGTTCCAACCCCCCTGCCATCAGCAGGGACACCTTCCACTAGATCAGGTTGCTCAAAGCCTCATCCAGCCTGGAATGCAAGAGGAGATGTTGACTATCGCTCCGAACTCTGCAGTTCCTAAGCAAAACCAGCTCCCATTTAGGGAAGCGCTTTGTTAATTAGATACTCAGTCTTACAAGAGAGAATTTTTAAATAACAATCTTATAAAAATCACCATTGTGGGCACACATATCTGTCACAGTTAAATGCAATATTTGACACAACTGAAGGAGAGAGATCTGAGTGCATGGGAGTGGGGGAGAATAGATCATTTTTATATTTAATTTGCACTTTTGATGGCACTTACTGTGTGATTAGTGGCACTGTACCCCCTGACTATCCAGGTAAACAGTTTCCCGTGTTGTATATTCAGGATTGAACACTAAACATCACTTGAAAGGGTAAAAAGAATTCCTTAGGAATGGGGGAAAAGAGGTTGTAGAAACTCTGTCAGGAGATTCATGCTGAGACATAAAATCTGAAGCAAATTTTAACGGTATAATTGTATTTTGCAATGCACGGAGTGGTAGATTTAAGCCCTCCATTTTGCACTGCTTACACAACACTTTGGTGGCCCTCCATGTAGTCCTTTGTCTTCCCTGGTTCTTAAAACACCAAAGGTTTATTATCAACCTCCAGTATTAGTTTTCTCTTTATAAGGTTCATCACCAAAATTGACAGGAAACAAAGTGCATATAAAACTGAACACCGTGGTTAAGTATTTCTCTGTAATGCTTTAAGTCTGGTGTTTAAATGCTTTAAGATTAATTGGTAAGCACATTTAAAAATTGTTACACTAGTGAACAGCAGAAGCAATTATTACATTTTATCAATCACTGAAATCGAGGGATTAATCTGTGTTAGAAAAATAATAATTTCTGATATCCAGGAAATGAATTATTATTTTTTTTTTTCAGTAATAATCAATAATATCAGATGGGTCTTTTCCTTTACATTTTAAGGAGAAATATTTACTTATATTCACAAAGAATTGTGATTATGGAAGACAGGGACAATTATGTCACTCTTATTCCTGAATGAATAGATGTGCTTCTACGATATTTGTTTCTTCAGTCATCATGATGCAACTCCCCTGCACTTGGTAATATCAGTATTTATAGCTGCCAGACAGATACAAAGAAATCTGTTGAAAGGGTAAGTCCCTGAGAGCGCAGGCTCTGTCCTTCGCTGGGTTTTGCTGAGTTCAGTGCAACGAAAGCACTTCATAAATAACAGTTAATCCAAGATAGCTGCTGACCATCTCAGAGTTTTGATATTTATATCCATTACTTACCTGGTTTTCTACATCCCTAATGAAAACCACCAGTTTGCAGGACAATTCTCAGAAAGGGATAGTTTCTGTGCCCCCCTTTGAAAAAAAAAGGGTCTTGCTTTAACTGGCAGTTCATTTCAGTTGATAATTTTGCCTCTAAATCCCAATACGGTGTTCTCAGTAACTCCTTTACCCATGCCAAATGAAAAGCAAAACAAAATATACATTAAAATACCTATCTATAGACTCTAGTGGCTTAAAGAAATCCTCACTAGGCAACAGAACCTGGAGAAAATAAAGAAAAAACAGAAATAATATGGTTTGGACCTGATGAGCAGTAGTTTTAGCAACCTGATTTATGGCAAATTAAAGAATACATAGGTATTTTTTCCACTGCTGATTCATACAGAATTCTGGATGTTAATAGAAATATTGTGGTTTTTCTCTTGCTGTAATAACAGGAAAAAAAAATCTTCAGCTAAAAGGAGCACATAGCTTTCTGAAAATAATAAAAATGCTTAAAACAATATATAAATCCATACACCTCACCTTATATATCCATACACACCCCCCCTTTTCCTTTGTATCCACACAT
>NW_010330691.1:0-4260 GCF_000700745.2 Antrostomus carolinensis
ATTGTCTTCTAACCACTGTGGACCCCTGCTTTACACGTTTTGGGTTTATTTTGAGGTTTACCTGTTGGCTTTTCTTTTGATGTTACTTATGACCTAGGCTGTCATGGAATGCAAACAAAACACCTGTTAAGGTAGTAAAGATATGTGTTTAATGAAGACAGTCCCATTACATGTAGTGCATTGCTTAGAAATCTACCCTAATTAGAGAGCAGGAAACAGTCTGCATATTTTCCACCTACTTTTACAAGCTAAGGTCCTGTTACCATTGATTCAATTATCCCAAATACTTGATTTTGCTTTCTAATAACTTACCATACTATTTTCAGAAGTATTCCACATTGCCCTGAAAAATTGGTCACACATCCAAGAGACAGAGTGAAAGTAAAATTTAAAGCACATCCAAGAATTCTGCCCATAGCAGAGGTTAAAATACGCCTGTGATGATGGCTTCAGAATTGGAGGTGGAGCAGCATGGCATGTTTCAGATTCCTGGGGTGATTAGTGCTCTCAGCTGGTATGAACTTGTAACTCCACTGAGGTCCATAGAACTAATATATACCTCTCTATGAGTATAATGTGGCCATCAAAAATGGTCCATTCATTATATATGATGTTAACAATTATCACTGATAAAAATATTACTCAACAGGGTAAAGTAACTATTTTCTCTTGAGACCAAATAAAATATCAAGTTACATCTGCTTTTTCTCCTATGTGGCATACTTTTGAGACTAAAGAATACATCCCATCTGAACTTTGATAACATTGATATTAATCTCATTTTCAACACCATACACAATATGATTTTGATGAATCCAGGCAACAATAGGGGAGCTGTTCTCCAGCTAATTTAAAATCTCATGATTTATCTATGTTAAAACCAAAGACTGTGCAACCACCTGGATTAAAATTGTCTGCACTGAATTTCAGTGCTAATGATTTTAAATTATGTTAAGACTGATTGGTCTCCTTTTTATTGGGTTCTTCTCCTCCCTTAGTAATTTAATTATTCATTTTTTATACATTAGAATCCTACTCTCTGAGCTTAAAAGTTTCTCTCATATCACTCAGGGAAAAACAATCTTCTTGGCAGAGGAGAAGGGATAGAGGTGATCGAAGTAGGCTATAGCTAGGGATGTAGTTATTAGTTTTCTAGAGCTAGTGCCAGATTCGGAGGATCCTGACTTTTATGTGTGTCTCTAAATTTAGTTATATGCTAAATTATGTATTTGTTTTGAGAAAGTCACTGTAACAGAAATATAAACACTAATTTAATGGGCTTTAAATGGATAAAGACTAACGTTTATAAACTCAAATAAATTTGCCTAAAAAGATCATATGTGCAGATGACTCGAAAGCTGATTTTACGTTCATTTTTAATCCTTTTCTCTTTGTCAATATTAGCTTCTTTTATCTTTCCACAAACATGTAGTTTAACTCCTGTATAATTTAGAAAAACTGTCCATGTCTTAATTTAAAGCCTAAAGATGCATTTTTTTTTTCCTTAGTAACTACAGACATATACAAAATAAGAAACAGAAAACAAACATACAATGCATTAAAATGTTTTCTGATTAATTTTAGGCACTGCTAAAACATGCTTCATCCTTCCCTGCTGCTACCAAAGTAATGCTGAATCAGGAGACTACTTCTAGATATTTCTAGTTGTGGGAAGCCAGCTAGGAAACAAACTTTACATGAAACACTATTCTCTTTTACTGTAGCAGAAAATGTAAATGAGAAAGATAGAGAAAATTTTTGTTTTGAGACTTACCTCATTCAAAAACCAGGTTAATATGAAGAGTACTTTGTTAAGTTTTAATGAAACTGAAAACCATGAGTGGTATATTTTTAATTGTTCAGTCCAGGGAAGTTTGCATCTCTTTTTCTAGTGGAGGTGAAATCTAGACCTCGTTTTGTCCCCGTCAAACTAAAAAATCAGCTGCTTGTCCTTGTTTTTTATTTGCTTGGTTTTTTAGTTTTGATTGGCTCATTCCTGATGATCTTCATTTGCATCAGAGCTTATTAGCTGCTGACATGCTGCTTCAGATAACACTAATCTGTAGTAACATTTTGATGTTTATTTTTCTCAAAACAATAATTTTGAACTTTGTTCTGAGTGCGTGTTTACATACTCATTTTAAAAGACATAATCTCTCAAATATTGTGGAAAAGAATAGTTTTTTCTGTATGAGATAGCTGTTGCTTAAACGTTACGAGGTGAATAATTTCCAGACTTTATACTCAAGCACAGTGGAGTAACTTATTATCTTATGGTAATCAGTTCGAGCATCTGTGGCTTTGCCAGGTTTAAATATTAAATGTTTTATTCCAGCACCATGGGAATTAGCAGTGAAGGTGCTTGGAGGGCATCTTTACAAACATTTTGACTCCTTAACAATTAAACAATCACAAATTAGCTTGAAAAAAGAGAAAGCAGCTGAGCTACCTGTGTTTTCCTAAAAGTTTCAAGACTTCACTCTGTGTCTGAAGTATGTGTGTAAGGGTGTTACAGCTCCCTAACATACATAACAAGAGGAAGCTCAGAAGGGATTTTCAAGAGGGAAGATGCAGCTTGCAGCTGGCTAGCACAAAATGGTGCTAACTGATCCTGCAGGGTGTTGCTAGAGATAAAACTCTTCCCCAAGTTAATCTTGCCCACTATAGTAGTAGTTTGAAGTCCAGATTTTGATAAAACAGATCAGTTGGATACCTGTTCTTTGTTTTCTAAATGATCAATAAACACAATACTTATTCTTCATCTTCTTATTCTAACATCTGCTACACAAGTTGTTTATCAGATACTTCGTATAAAACTCAAGCTACAGTAGGGGCTGATTGAGTGAGTCTTCCAAACTGTGCATGTAGTAGAAGCTTGTATCAAGAAAAGGAGCTCAGAAGGTGCAAAATCCTCACTGGCAAACACACCCACACAGCAAACTCAGTGCTACTTGTCCTTGATGCTCCAGCATCTACTGGCTAGGGATTGCCTTGACCTGAACGCTTTAGCGTGTCACGGAACTGAGAACAAACACTGCAGCTTCTCCAAGGATATTGTAAGTGAAAGCACCCAAATATTAACAAGCTGCAGCATCATTTTAAAAACACAAACACTATTTCTATTACAATTATTTGTTGTAATATTTGGCATCATTACTGAGTTTATCTTGCACAGTTTGTCTGAGACTCAGTGGGGTGCTTGTTTGGGTCTCCAATCTGCTATTGACCATGTTAAAGACTTCAGAAAAAAGCCTTCATGGCTTTTCTGGGTCCTATTCACTGGAAAATTATCTTTTGAAATTGTTGAAGGTTTTTTAACTCTCTTGTTTTGAGATATTAAAAAACACATATTTGTTAGAAGCAAAATGGATGTGATCTCACAGAATGCTTGAGACCCCAGTTCAGCAAAAAAAGGATCTCATGGACTTGAAGCAAGCTGATACATCTTCTCTGCTTGGGGATAATAATGCTTCTTTTACATCTCAGAGGTATTTATGAGGGAAAACAATTGAGGCTGAGAAACTTTCAGATATTATGCTAACTGAAGTGAAAAAATAGCCTAATACATAAGAGGAGGATTCTAGCACTTGAAAACTTCTGATACAGCTTTCATGTATGTCATTAAATCAAATTCCATATAGGCTGGCCTGAACAGAAAGTCTTCAGTTGGCTAAATCTCTCTTTTAAATATCATATAAGAGCCAGGCATCAATGAAAAATGTTAGAACCTTGTGATAAACTTCTTCAGTTACCAGGGGCTTTTTTAATGTGTTACTGAGATCCCATGAGACTATCTACAGTAAATTAAAATTGATTTTGTGACACACACATTTTATCATCCAGAGTCAAAACAGTTGGAAATTATACAAATGTTCAGT
Source organism: Antrostomus carolinensis (assembly GCF_000700745.2). Taxonomy (NCBI): domain Eukaryota; kingdom Metazoa; phylum Chordata; class Aves; order Caprimulgiformes; family Caprimulgidae; genus Antrostomus; species Antrostomus carolinensis. Next base: position 3,879 of record NW_010330691.1, read on the forward strand.
TATCTACGTAAAAAATATTTATCAGCCTTGCTGTTAGCCAGGCAGTAATTAACATCATTGTATTGTAGACTATGTTAAAAGCTTTTCCTTCACTAAATGTTCTGAGGATGGGTGCTGCTGCTGTTCTTACTAGAGCTATACAGCAGAAGATATGTGTTAGCACTCTGCTTGCTAACTGATTAAGCCCAAACCCAAACTTGAAACCACTCTTATTTTGGGAAAAAACTTATTTTTTTTTCTTGTTTCACTGCAATAAACCAGTGACCTGTCAATTATTTTTCCTATAAGTGTCTAAATGCTTCTTTTTTTAAAATGAGACCATTTCTGCTCATAAGTGTGCATCATATTAGACAAATAAAACATAGATGGTTTCCAGCTCAAA
>NW_010330692.1:0-741 GCF_000700745.2 Antrostomus carolinensis
TTTTTTAAATCTCACTGAATTTCTTTTAATTCCATCAGCTTTTTTTAAAAATCTTGTTGAAAAGTTTTCAGATCTCACCGAATTTGTTTTCAATTTCAGCCTTTTTAAAATCTAGCTGAATTCCTTTTAATTTCATCAACCTTTTTTTTTAATCTCACTGAATTTGGTTTAATTTCATCAGCTTTTTTTTAAATCCCGTTGAAATGTTTTAAAATCTCACCGAATTTATTTTCATTTCAGCCTTTTTTTTTTTAAGATCTGATTGAATTTGTTTTCATTCCATTTTTTTTAAGATCTCGTTCAATTTTTCATCAGCCTTTTTCAAAATCAAGCTGAATTTGTTTTAATTTCATCAGCTTTTTAAAATCCAGTTGAAATTGTTTCCATTCCAGCCTTTTTTTAAACCTCATTGAATTTATTTTCATTTCATCCTTATTTTTTTAAACCTCACTGAATTTATTTTCATTTCATCCTTATTTTTTTAAACCTCACTGAATTTATTTTCATTTCATCCTTGTTTTTTTAAACCTCACTGAATTTATTTTCATTTCATCCTTGTTTTTTTAAACCTCACTGAATTTCTTTTCATTTCATCCTTATTTTTTTTAAACCTCATTGAATTTATTTTCATTTCAGCCTTTCTTTTTTAAGATCTACTTGAATTTGGTTTCATTCAATTTTTTTTAAGATTTCACTGAATTTTTCATCTCTTGAAGTGTTTTAAGATCTCACTGAATTTCT
>NW_010330693.1:0-46585 GCF_000700745.2 Antrostomus carolinensis
TGGTCCCACTGTGGGTCAAACCACCACATCTAGGTAGGAGGAAACAAAGCAATTTTTTTTTTCCTCATGTTCTTATAATGGTAGAGAGAGCAAGAATATAACAAAATTTCCATATGCAACAGATGTCAGCATGGTTTGAACTTCAAGTGAACTGGCTGTTTCCATATGAGAGTTACTTTGATTTAGAGTCCCCGTTGGGCAAGGCTCTCCTCTAGACATACACGCTACTTTTTCTCTTAATTTTTTAATCTACACTGGTGTTGGCAATCCGCTTAGCTGTCATTACTGGATAAGAGAGATCACAGGCAGAACGTCTTTTTCTATCATAAAGGCATATGACACGTTAAAAAACCACACGCAACATTCCCACCAGTTGTGCCAATTTATAAAACAAGTCACTCAAACCCATAAATGACGTAACCGCAAACGGACCCAGAGGATCCCCTAGCGCGCTCTGGCTCACTGCGGAAAGCATCTGGTTTCACACTCCAGGCTCCTGACTATGCTTTCAAAGGGTCTCTGTCCAATTTCCCTCTCTCCAACATGGCCCGTGTGAAACAACCTCTCCAAGCAGGTGTCAGGGGAAATTTAAGCAAGAAAGGGAAGGATATTAAGATCAACAGTACATGACATTAGGTTCCAGCAGTCTCTCCTTTTACGAGTATAGCAGGCTTGATTCTCTCCACTTCTAAAAAGAGGCTGCTTTGCTCAGTTATGTGTGATTGTGTTTCTTTGTCGGTACCCTTCAGGATATCATTTAATAAAGTCAGAAACAGCAGGAAATGGCTAAATACATTGAATATTTTCCATAGGCTCCTTTCTACCCTTTTATTTTCCTGTTATTAAACATGTCGCACATAAACTCTCAGACGTTTTTTTATTTTTCTTTTTGCCAGTGGCTGTCTTTTGTTCAGGATAAAATACCAAACAACCTCAAAGTCTTTTAATTTGTAAGTTCAAATTTGTTACAACCCCATAAAACTCCAAATGCAACCAAGAAGCAAATTGCAAGCAGCCAGGCACAGAAAAATGTCATAAAAAAAAAAAAAAAAGCAGCAGGTGAAGGTAACATATCAAAAGCTGCAAGTTATTTAGAGCTGGTACATTTTTTTAGGTTGTTGTTCTTGTGTATTGAGATTTATAGCTGAAATGTGACAATGTGGAAGAACCTTGAAAGCCAAGCCCCATACGGGACACAGATGCTGAGCGGATGTAAATCAACAGTGTTGCACTGCCCTGGACAAGCCGCAGAAATATATCTTGAAAAATCAGTTACCATGGCAGAACCGCAACACGGTGGTTACAAGAGATAATGAAAATAGCAGGGAGGACAATGTGATGTGTGAAATGGAAAGTGAAAAAGAAAGGTCTTGCTTGCCCGCTTTCTCTCTCCCTGGTCCAGCAAGTGTCTGTGCAACTGGTGGTAACTGCTGATCAAAATGCAAAAAGTCACTGAGCAATTGAAACCAGATGTTTGAAACTTCAAAGGAGAGAAAACCAGCTGCAAGTGAACATTCATCAATCTTCACTCTTCAGATGAAAAATTTTGGCAGGTCTTTGAAAGAAGTCAATTGCTGACTGCCTGCTTCCCAATTTTTGAGCTACTAGTCAGCTAGTTTGCGAGCCCAGTTGCTGTTAAGTTACCTCTTTGACTCAGTAATTAAGATGCTTGTTGCTGATAAGAAATAAAAACAGCTGGGCAGGGTACACATGGGTTTAGGCCCTCACTTGAAGATATTTTCAACCAGCTTGTTTTAATCCCTCTCTTAATCTTGCTCCCAAGCAAGTGCAATTGCCTGGGTTTTCACAGCCAGCTCTGTAACATGTCTGGGTCCACCCAGATGCTATGTGTAGCCAGCCTGGATTTAGCATGTGGATAATGCCACGGGCTATCTCTGCTCCCCAGGTTGCATCAGGGATATAAATGCTTTTTATAACATGGTGAATCCACAAGATTACAAGCCCTGCTCTGATTACAAAGCTGAATGCCTGTAGATCAATAAAGCTACGAATATTTATGACTTGGCAGTTGAGTTTTAAACATCGCAATGTGCAAATGATTAGACAGCCACACTGGGAAATGACCATAAAGCACCCTGACTGGAACAAACATGGGCTGTTGTTGCTGATACTGAAACCGAACGTGGACATAGATCTAAAAGAAAATTTGGACCAAAAATAGCACAAGAAGTTGAGGGTGCCAAATCCCTCTTATTCTCTAATTTGGAGGAGTGCAATAGAGGGGCTGACACGTACATGGTTGGAGGTCTTGTGCAACTGCGACCCTTTGCATCAGTGATGCAGCGCTGTGATGCACCAGCCAGCAATGGTCTGCAGAGAACTGGCAGCTGGAGATTACTGGGAGCTGCTTGACCACTTCTGCACAAAGCCCCAGCTCCTGTTGCTTGCATGAAAGCCATGACACCTGCTTCTCCTACAACATCCCAAAGACACTGTAAAATTTAAATTAAGATCTAATCTTGATTTAAAGTTTAGATAATTTACAATGGATTCCCAGTCTAGGGGGAGATTTGCCATTGACTTCAAAGGTGACAAATTACCATCATTAATTGTGTGCATGTGTGTTCTGTGATTTGTTGTTAAGTGTTCATAATGTATCTCACAGCACACCGCAGAAGGAAAGGGTAATAAGACTCCACAAAAGGGTGGAAAAAAACTTTGTGTCTTGTAAGCTTCCAAGAATGGGAATTCTTACAAGAAAATGCCTTCTACAGATGTGTTTATAAAATGGAAATCATACCACTTTATCACTGACATCTGGATACCAGATTCAGATTTAAGCAGATTATTAAAAAATAAAATAGATTAAAAAAGGGACAACTAGCCCCTGGCACTGAAAAGCTAGCGTCAGACACAATGAGCTGTTGGGTACATTTTTGGCTTTTGGAGATGAAACTGTGGAGCAATCAGTCACCACTGAGCCTCAGAAGGTCAGAGGCATAACCTGTACTGATCCCAGTGAGTGTGTTAGTTTTCACCTCTCTATTAAAAGTAATGATGGCTACAAGGCATACCACTTGTGAAAAACAGGTGGGCAAAAGTGAACTAACTTCCCTGGTCTTAGAGATGTTGTAGATTTAAATCCCCAACCTTGTCTACAAAAGGATTTCCACATGGGGTTCAATGAGAGAGGAACAGTTGTTTTTACAGCAAAATTTTATTGTGGTAGCTCAAGATACCTGTACTAGTCACTGCATCCCTCTTCTGCACCTCTGCTTCTCTTCCTACTTTTTGTCTTATCCATTTGGATTAAAAAGCCTAAATGTTTTCTAACATGGAGAGTGGGAAAGCGTGCATAACATCCAAAGATACGAAAGGAGGGAGAAAGGAGGGAGAAAGGAGTTGAGGACAAATCTTGCATGGGGCTCTGTGCAAAAGCTTGGATTGGGGTCCAAACATTGCTGCTACATGCTGTGTCAAGGCTAGTTCTTTTTAAGGTGGAAGTAAAAAGGTGGGGTCAGGCCTCACTACAAGTCCTGCCTTCATGGCTGCAGTCTCCCTGCCATGGTATGGCCCTGAGGTGGGACAGCAGGGAGAGAAATAACTTTGTGCCTATACCTTGCTGGTTTACTGCCTGATGCGGCCCCGATGGAGCCAGTGGGCAGAGACACAGGGGCTCCTACCTGTCCAGTCACAGCCCAGCACCTCCAGGCGCATTCCTATTCCCGCTGGAGACCACCTCTCTGGGTGCACTCGGACATACTGGGCAGGAACAGGGTCAAACCTCCGGACTTCAGGGATATCATAATGGATGTTGCCTTCAAAAAGCTACAGAGAGAGAGAGAGAGAGAGAGAGAAAAGGCAAGTGATGTGTGCATCCCACATGCTCCCCACCAGACTTGATAATTTGGGTCTGTCAGGACACAGCTGCAGTTTGAAATAGTTTAGCTGTCCGACTCCGGGCCACCGAGTCCAGCTGAGCAGAAATTGGGCTGTTCCTCCTCAGTTTCAAGAGAACCAGACAGGCTGTTTCTAAGGAACTTGCACAATCTCTCTTGGCCTCTGCTTTTTATCCAAGGGTCAGATTCTGATCCAAGCCATACAGGGAAAGCCTGGGGAACATCCACTAACTTCACATATAAATAAGATCAGATTTGTCCTTTGGCAAATAAAGAAGCTACTGCATGTTCTAGGATAGTGTAAACGCTTAGTTTTCCTCACAGTCCAAGTACGGCTGCTTTTCAGCTTACGTGCATGAACTCAAGTCTGCGGGGAATAAGCAGAAGGCTATAGATAGCATCAGGCCTTCTAAGACTCATTTGTAGGATCAGGAAAAATTAAAACTGAACTGAGTTTTCAGAAGCAGATGAGTTTGCATAAAAACAGAACAGGCAGTAGCAGATAATTAATTTATTACTCAAGGCCCCTTCCACTCCCATATTGCTAAGCAGAAAGATCATGGGGAACTCCAACAATATGGGAAAAACATGGGGAATTTCAGGGTCACACCAGTGTGGCAAAAGGGACTTCATATATAGCAAATTTCCCAAAGAGAAGTTGTGACTCATCTTCCTCTTCCAGAAGTGCAAGCTACAACAGCAACACCTTTCCCCTTAAAATATGTAATTAGTTTGTAAATGGTGGGTAATCGAACCCACCATTTTGTGGGCTCTGACCTGCAGGAGCTAGGAGGAGCAGAAGGTGATGTCCACATCCCCAGGCCTGGTCCTCAGTAAGAAATGAAGGGAAACTGCCATCCCTGGCACAAGGTGGAACCTACACCTTCTCCTACAGCTTAGGACCAGGACCAGGGGACACAACATGGGATTTCATGGTGGCAACTCAAACTCACAAGGTCTCTAGGGGGAGAGACAGCTAATTTCCCAAGACCCCATGAGGCAGACTGAAGACAGCCAGAAACATATCTTGTTTTGCAGCTGCTCCCGGCAGTGCGTACCTTGGCTTGCATTGTTTTGGGGTCCTGGATGAAGTCCCAGTCCTTTCCATTCATGCTGTAGGCCACCTTAAACTTCTTCACAAAGGAGCGGGACTCGGTGGTGGTCACACTGTCCCCTCCACGAGCCCCCTGGATAATCACACCTTTGATATTTTTCGGGATGCCAAGGTCCACCTGCAGCCACTCCTCCCCAGGCTGGGCTTGGGGGACACGAGGAAACCAGCCTGAGCGGCTGCTCACCAGGCGGGCCATGCTGGGAGACCAGTCGTAGCCTCTGATGGAAGAGGCTGAGATCTGTGAGTCAGGGATGAGTCCGGAAAGCATTCCCAGCAAGTTGGAGCAGGGCGAATCTGCAGGGAAGGAAAGGGCATGAACAGCTGGGGCAGCTGAAGGGCGCACTCGTGGTGTTCCCTGCACGTTTCAGCTCTGGGCACTAAACCAGCACCAGCACTGGGTGCTTCCCCCACGCCTCTGGGGACTGGGTGCCTGTCCCCCCCAAGCGCAACCCTTGGGATGGGTGCCTCCATGCTGCTTACAGGGTCACCCTTCCCATCTCAAGCAGCCATGGCAGCTGCGGGAGACAGCACCCCAGGGCAGGCTGTTGGGGGGACAGGGAGGAGGGCTGAGGCTGAGGGGAGGAGGTGACTCTCACCGGTGATGCGGCAGCCATACAGCTCCAGCCTCAGGGAAATGCCGTTGTGCCAGCTCTGGGGACGGATGCGCACAAAGCGTGTGAGCACCGGACTGTGGATCTTGTTGAGAACCACCTCTGTGGCATCCTCGTTGGCCTGAAATGTCTGCAAGGGAGAGGAGGCACAAATACAGTTATGTTCTCTTCAGACAAAAAAAAATAACCAGATCAGCAGTTGAAATAATGTCTGCAGGGAAAACTGAGAAGAGGTTTTTGCAGGTTTGGCCAGCCTCCGGACAAGGCAGGCACCCAGGGGCAGGCAGGGAGAGTTGAGCTATTTGCAGGACACCATGGTGGATGGACTCATCTATCAGGCAGGAGACCCAGGGGCTTCCTGCCCCACTGCCTCTCACAGCATCCCAAGGCACCTTGGACTCCTGAGCCACAGCTGATTTGAGCTTGCCCCTAAACCTAGAGCTGCTCCAACACAAAAGGCCAGATGTCCTCGAACACTGCGATATCTTGCCTCCCCTTTGCAGGTAAACAGGCTGACATCCTGACATGTCCTTGCACTGAGCTCCACTGGGAAACGCTGTGTGCAAGCAGCAGCACAAGCAGGAAGGATGCTGCCTCTGCCCGGGGCAATGAGCCACCGTCCCGGCCAGCCCCTCGCTCCTGCCTCTCCAGCACACACACAGCCCGCCACACAGAGACAGCTTTTTGGGGAGTTTATGATCCGACATGATATGCAAAGGCTGCTGCCTTACCAGATGGCTGTAATCAATAACTACCAGATGGACGTTAGATCCACCCCTCCTTCCCATTATTTTAATAGTCCAGACCAGGACTGGATACTTGTGTTTCTATTTCAGGCTGCAGAGCCATAGCAGGGAAGAAAAGGGGAAAAAGGGGAAATACTCATCCTGAAGGTAATTTTCAATCCTTTCTCTGCTCCCAGCATATAGCACTAAAGCTCACAGACTGAGGCTACGAGCGTTGCCCACTTTCCCTCCAAGGACGTGGGCTCTCAGGACAGGGCTAGAGCATCCTCTGATCTCAGCCAGGAGCCACATCCGCACTGAGATGTTGTCTAGGCTCTTCTGCAGGCTCCTACCCTGCATATGCCGTGCTAAGCACAGGAGCTCTCGCTAAGTTTATCTCAGAGTGAAGCAGGAGAGTGTAATCTCTGGCACCAATCTTCTGTTGGCGGCGAGAATCAAACAATTCAACTGCAGATCCCTGTGATCCGGGACAGAAAAAGGGGTGAGGCTGTATCCTGGCCTCTCGCCTTGCATAGCCGTTAAGAAACATTTCATAAGCCTCCCATCACTCTAGGCCTGCAGACAGCACATGTTTCTGCTCTTTTCCCAGGATCCAGCAGGCCAGGGCACGCAGAAGGTGCCCGGAGAGAGGGACAGCAGTTGCTGGCAGCACCACAACCAGTACTGGGCTGCCCCTGGGCATCGCCGTCCTGCCTGGGACGGCGGCGCTCCTGGCAGGGCAGGGAGCAGCCATCCCACAGAGGGCCTTGGCTGCAAATCTGGCTGGTAATTGGGATTTGGGGTTGATGTGAACTTGAGTAGAAATGCTAATCTGGAGAATATACATCATGCTGCTACCGTTTAGCAACACAGCATGGTTTATGTGGTTTTAATATCCTATTTTATCCTGTCTGACCCCACTTCCCATCCTTTTCCTTGCTCAGCAGACACCAAATACCCTTTTTTCCAGCAGGAGGGCTATAAGAAGAGTGGTTACTGTGAAATGCTCTCCAGGCATGCATGCGTGTGTGTGTCCGTGTGTCTTGTAAACCTGTGGGAACACACACACACAGGCTGAAAGGATAAATTTCCACACCACAGCAAAGCCTCCAGCTTTATGTCAACACAGGAGCTGACACACAACACCTTACACCTCTGAACCTAACACCGGAGGACAGGAAATGTTTATCTGAGCTGGTGCAACTATTTTAGCACAAGGAGCAGCATGTCAGGTCAGCCCAAAGGTCCCTCTGCCACAGGCGGTGGCTCCTGATGGTGGTCCCAGCAGATGCCTGGGGGCAGCAAGCCCAGGGGAGTCTTTGCCTGGCAACCTCTCTTCGCTTCCCACAATCAGCAGTTTGAAGACTCCATGAGCCAAAGGTTGCATATGGCCCAGCATGTTTAACAGTCACTGATGAGGTTTGCTGCTCTTTTTGGTTTAACATATTTCCAGTTTCGTTCTTTTTTAGCTCACTTCACACATATGAGCATCAGGGGCCAGAATCCAAATTTACACCAGCGTAATTTGTTGCTGACTTCTGCAAAGTCAAGCTTGACGGAAAGCAGAAGCAGGGCTGAACTCAAAAACTTTAGCACTACGACATGCACTGCTGAAAGCACCTCTCACATGACCTTAGTCCCAGCCACCTGCTTCCTAGGAGAACAACCTCAGCTCTGCTTTAGATTTGGGGCCCAGTAATTTCCTGAGACTAGATCACATTCAACAAGCTATGTAACGCTGAATCAGGGCCTTGATGCTCAGGACCAACAGTTTATGAGGGCAGAAATGGCACCTGACCTCCAGCTGCACTGGCAGGAACTGCCCTGGTGAACCTTGTATCTGAAAAGCCCCAACTGATCATAGCAAGTCACTGCTTCACACCCCATTCAGCATAAAGGAAAGAGGGCAGGTACTTAGTGCTGTTAGAGAAGTGGGGTCCTCCCTTGTGCCTGGCCTTTCAGTCTCCTTCCCAAGTGGAAATGCAGCCCACAGGTCCTGACGCTGCTGACCAAGGGTCAGCAGCTGCTGACCCTGAGCATACCGTTTCTCTGCACTGAAAATGCCAACCCCAGAGCCTGAGCGCATTGGGGAGAGAGTCCCATTGACTTGAACAAGCTCTACATCCTGCCTCAAATTAGCACTCATGGCATGGGAAGAACTAGCAGGAAAATGTGTGAAACTGGGAGTGCCAAGAAAGCAAAGATTTCTTCCCCCTTACCAAAATAGAACATTGCTATTCTTCCCATCCTATCTGCTTCCCATCCCACTCAGCACATATTTTGAGCCAAGTCTTCGAGTGGTGTAAATCAACATATCGCCATCGAAGTATAAGAAGTCACCATAATTTACACCAGCAGAAAAAAAAAAATCTGGCTGTGATCTAGGGAGATAGAGACACACACGCTCAGCAGAGAGCACATATGCGCATGCGCATACACATGCACACGCACTGAAGGGTGACAGAGCCAGAAGACAAATGGGAAAACCATTAACAAATTAAAAGCACCTTCCAAGAAGCAGTCAAGGGAACTAATTTTCAATGCTGCATCAGAAAGCTGCCCATCCTTTCCTGATATACTTTATGTTTACTTCTGTTTTAGTCCAGTCGGCAGGTCTACATGTAAAATTAAATTGATAATCAATGAAAGCTGACCTCCTTAATTAATTTGCTGCAGAAAGCAAGTGGTGGGAGATGAAGTCTAGGCTAGAGGAGGATGGGGCAAGTTTTCCATGTGCACACACATGCAGGCTCCACATCAACACTTCCAAGTCACATTTCTGACACAGTGGAACCGCTGCAGGGTGATATGGGGATTTCTGAAGCTGCTTTAGTTCCAGTGGGTATGGGACTGTGCCAGTGGCAGAGTTAGGAGTGAAGGACGGGGAGACAAAAAGTGCCGTGAAGTCGAAGAGGCAGCGAGTCAGGGAGGGCGCAGGAGATAACTTCTCTCTCACTTTATATATTGTGCCTGCTTGGCTGCTCTGCAATTTCTTGGGGAGCTAAAGAAAGCAGCTGGGGGAGGCAGAGGAGAAGGCCAAGGATGGCAGCAGCCCTGCCTTCATCCGTATGTATGTGTCTCTCTGGACCCACTAGATTTACTGCGGGATTATGTTACTCCCGTGGAGACAGAGCCCTGGAACAGAGCATGCTAACAGGATTAGGGCTTCAGGATTTAGACAGAGAAGCATGAAGGAGAAAAGTAGGGGAGATTATTTTCCTTGTCAGATAGGGAAGGCATAAAATGGGGCATTTTTGATGGTGGGAGGGTTCTGGCTCAAGTAGAGGGTGGATAGTTCTGGATTTATTAAATCCAGGAACAAGGAGGTAAAAAAAAGAAAAAGATACTTGGCAACACGCAACAAAGCACAGCCGTCTGGGCAAGGCACAGCATGCTGGCCTGGGCCTGCCAGCACCGTGTCTTTGAGAGGCTCCACTCAGATCTGGGAGTCACCAGGGACACGAGTATTGGCACTTTGTTAGCCTGCAAAGGAGATAGCAGGCCCAGAAGTACAAAGCTGCAGCCTTGCTAGGAAAGCCAGGGCTGTAATTCTCCCCTGGTACTGCACCAAGAGTGAATGCACAGGGCTGCCTTTCCCAAAGCCTGATGTTTGTCCTGCCTGTGAAAGTAGCAGAAGCAGGCTGGGACCTGGGGATGCTTCTGGACAAAGCCTCTGCACCGTGATGCCTCTGTGCAGAAGCACTTGTGGCCTTCTGTCTGATTACGCAAGCTTTTCCTGAGTTTTCCAGATAAAGAAGCCACAGGACTGAAAGCTTTTCTCTTCCTCCCCAGACAAATGAACACAGGAGATTTCATAAAGAACTGAAAGGACAGAGGAATGCTCCTAAGGGAAGGCACAAGGGTCTCCAAAGAGTCATCCTCAATATTCCCTGCCAGCACCAAACACCTCTGACATCTCCAGCTCCACGCACAGCTTAGACAGTTGGCTCTTTGCGGCAATTCCACTTGCCTTCGTGCATCCACCTGAAATACCACCCAGAAAGGTTAGCTGATAACAAGCACAAAGCCATCAAAACAAGTAGGAAATGGAAAACACATTAGCTGAATCTTGCTGCCATTTCTCATCCATTGACTGCCACAGGTTATCAAAGCAAATGTTACAGTTGAATCCTCCCATGTTACACTCAGAGCAATGGAGACAGAGAGCACACCCATCACATTCCCAACCCACCCTGAATCCTGAAATCCATCCCGTCCCACAGTCCCTTGCCACACTAGAGGATCCCCGTGAGCTGATCTCTGCAGTTACCAAGATGGAGCAGAAACTGAGACCCTACAAAGAAGGAAGCAGATCAGAATGGATGAGCACTTTGTTTTCCAGTAAAATCCTCATAGTTGAATCTGTCTGAAGAAAATGACCAAAAACAAAAGGTCAAATCCTGCCAGGTGCTCTTTTCCTTCCTTGGGTTCAAGAATGAGTTGCTGTTTTCTAAAGACATTTGCAAACTGCTAGATAAGATCTCGGTGCACACACCAGGGTCAGTGCCTGGAAGATAACCTCTGGGGCCATCAACCCCAGATGACACAGCGTGGGATGCAACAGGGATGGCAAGAGCCAGAGCAGCCTTCCTGGTGCAGGGGCTGTTTGGCCCTGTCCCATGGGGATGTGCTGGTGGGCAGTAAGGGGCGAGTGTGGGGCAAGATGTGGAGTGGCCGCTCTCCTCCCAGTCTCCTCTCTCGGAGGGCACACACTCTGCACCATCAGCCAGGTCACTGGGTTAGCCTCTCCCATTGGTCCCATGCTCCTGGCAAGGACAGAGCATCACCCCCTGGACAGGAGGATGTCCAGGGTGTGCTGGGCTGGATTTTGTGGGAAGTGGGCAGCCAGGCAGGGGGAAAGTCTTTCCTGTTTCCCTCACCATGAATGCCAGTGGCTGGGGATGCAAAGGTGAGATAAAACATTTCGCAGGGAAACACCCTGGCCCCACTGTCCTCCAAAACACTGGAGGGAGGAGAAGCGAGGGGACAAGAGAGAGGAGGCCAGAGCTCCCCATCCTCTGCAGACAGCACCATCCTCTCCCCACTCCTACTTTACTGAATGGTTTTCTCTTGCTTTAGCTCCCTGATAAAGATGTAAATGTTAGCTGACCCACCTATAACATAGCAGAGCTTTGCTTTTGGCCCGCACAGCCGGCAGAAATTCAGAGCAGTATTTGATACACTCCATATGCCTGTGTGTGCATATATATATATATGTGTGTGTGTATATATATGCATATATATACGTATATATCTGCATTTATAGAGAGGAATAGAGAGTCCCTGTCTGTCCACCCCCTCCCCTCCCTCCCCGCTCCTCATGGCACCAAATCAAGCTGCGGCAGACTTGACAAATCTATTTGGCATGGTTCACTCCACCGTTGCAGTCTGAACCGTGTGGAGCGCCTCACTGACGCAGGGAGGAATCTGCACCTTGAACACAGACATCTGGGAGCTTGCCTAACACAGGAACGGTGGGGATTCACATGGGCAGGGAATGTGGGGCCAGAGCCCCCAGGCACTAGGCCTGTGAGTGAGGGGCTTTGCCCTGGCCCCACTGTGACTAGGTGGCTGGCAGCCAGTCATTTGGTGAGGAGGGATAGCAGCCACCCAGATGCAAGGGGTAGGTAGGTGAGCCACCAAAAAGCAATTACTTATCCTCCAGCCTCGGGAGGTGTCTGCTAAATTGAGGCCAGAACATGGGAACAAAGCGAGACTGGAATAAAAAAGGAAAGGTTTGATTTTTCTTCTTTTTTATGAAGAGAGAAAACAGAACAAAAAAAAGCTGGTAAGACTTAAAGGCCAAATCCCAAATGGTGGCAATGGGACTGCTTTGGGTTGACACCAGCCAGGCTTTAGGGTCTTGCTGAAGTGACCTAAATTGGCCCAGCAGCACTGAAAAAAGCCCTGCTGTCCTACTCCACCCTGGCTGAGGATCCAGTGTCCAATGCCCAGGAGTGCAAGGATGGTATATCTAATCTCTCCTGGACTAAAACCACCCTCCAGGTCAGACTCTGCCCCAGTTAGACTCTGAAAGGTAAATCTGTTGCCAGTGGTTGTCAAAAAACACTGAACTTAGTATTCAGCCCATTTCTCTGCCCTGGGGTGTTGCCAATCTCCCATCTGCCTTGGCGTGCAGAAACGGTTCCAGCAAGACCTCAAACTCATCCATTTCCACGGGATGCCTGGGGTGAGGAGAGATGGCCCTGGTTCACAGAAAGGACTGCTGCAGCCAGTGGGTCCTGGGAGAGCATAGAGCTTCCACACCAGCACACAGCCACCACATCAGGGTTATACATGAGCTCTGCCATGAGCTGGGGCCCCAGAGCCAGCCTGCCTGAGGTCTACCGGAGCCTAGCTGCTGACTCCCCTCTGGGGTGCTGGGCTGCCCTGTGCCCCCATTTCCCTACCTCTAAAATAGGACTAACACCACTTCACTGGCACGCAAGGGGTTTAAATACTCAAAATATTGGAGGTATGAGACCCTTGCTAGGGGCCTCCACACAGAGAGGACTCATTCTGGGAAGCAGAGTGAATTTGAACTGTGAGACACACTTGTGGGGAAGGGGAAATCACATGGCCCGGAAGGGAAGGAAATGTCTGGATGAATCCAGGACAAGGCAGGCTACTGCATTTCATGCCAGCCGTGTCTGTGCCAGCAAAGGGAGGGGACAGCTAATTTAATAGAAGTGCTGAGCAAGCAGAAATTGCTGGGACGTGCATGCGGGGGGAGGGGTGTGGGACCCCAGCCACTGAGTTCACGCAGACAGATTATGGTACAGCAATGGGGAGGACCTGAGCCACAGCAGCAGTGCTGGTGGGCACCACAGAAGAGCAGGGAAGGGCTTTTCTGAGGTGCCCTTAACTAGGGGACAACCACACAACAAAGACAAGTGACAGAGCAGGATCAGCCTGGCACCAAGGCTGCCTTAACCCCCCTCCCCATATGACAAAGCTCCCATGCTGAACCACCTCAAGCCTGCATTGCCTGGCCACGCAGCAGCACCCACAAGGCTTGGAAGGGCTCAACACCCATATTTACCCTTCCTCCCCCTCACTCTCATCTCTGTGTGCCTCCCAGAAAGCGTGCAGTAGCTCCCAGGGCTCACTGCATCCTTGCCGACCGCGGCTGCTAGTGCAGATCCCACAGCTCTGGCAGCCTGAATTGCTCCTCATTATTTATTGTTCATTTTGTTCTCTGGGATGGTGCGAACTCCTCTTAGGATTTGTGCCCTTTCATTTCCAGGCCTCAATAACTCCTGAACTACAGTTTCATGTGGTTTTGTGATTGTTAACCCAGCATGCAGACGAGGCTACGGCCATAAAAGCTCAATGAATCTTGTATGGCAAAACACAGGCCGTGAAAGCATTTTCTCCTTCATTTGCAGTCAAATAACATACTCTTGTCACCACGAAAGATGCAACAGCAGCCAGGTTTTCCAAGGAAACAGTGTTTCCTCATTGCTGTGCAGAGGACAAAGGACTATTTCTGCTCAGAGCATGATCAGGTTTTTTTAGCCCTCATCACGAAAAGGGTCCCTCACAGATTAAACCCTCCAGGCCTGTAAAATCTCTCTCTTCTATTCCCTCCTGTTTGCTGCAAGACTCACCAAGGTGCATGCAAAAGAGAAAAAGGCCTTTACCTTGTGGTTTTTCCCATGTCGGTACATCATCCAATCCTCCCCATTGGTGCTGACCTCCAGCTTGTAGGTACGGACATAGTAGCCATTCTGGGTTTCTCTGGAGATGGCACCCTGTGTGGCAATGGCTGTGAGCACAGTCAGGAAGTGGAGGTCCACCTTTCCAGGGGGTAAAAGGGACAAGAGAGACAACAGTGACTACCTGAGAGCCCAGGTTGGCTAGTTAGTTCCTCCCTCTGTCTCTGAAACATGAAAAAGTGCAAATTCAGTCTGTCTCACTCCATCTGTGGGTGCACAGTTCAATGGGCACAAACCCCCTTGGCTGACTTCAGCAGGGTGCTTGCAGATAGGACTATGGGACAAGAGTAACTCAGGGTCGTTATGCCTGTCCATATGGGACCATCACAAAGCCTTCTTCCTGTCTCAGAGAAAGCAACAGGATCTGCACAGAAGTTCATGTCCATTAAAGCAGGACAGAATGAGATGCCTGGCTAGAGACAATGACATTCACCACCTCCCTTTCCTACTGCCCTTTAGCAAGTAGTGTCTCACAGCAATGCAACACAGCCAGAAGCCCTGGGCAGACAGAGACTGTGGATCTAACCAGCTCCCAGGGAAAGCCTTTGCTCTGTCAGCCCCCTGCCTGACGTTAGCCTACTCACGCTCCCTGCATCACTGATGAGACAAATATTATTCTAGTTGTTTTTCCATGCACCTCCTGGACACTTTAGTCCTCAGGTCAGTGGTGGAGTCAGTGGCCCTTGTAAGTGGCAGAGGTCCCTCAGTCTCTCTCGGTATGCTGGAAAGTCCATCAAGGTTTTGGGTAGGAAGGAGGGAGCGGGAGAGAGACAGAGGGTCGTCAGCCCTCATGCAGGCGTGCTAATGGGAGGGCCAGCCTGTCGCATTTCACGGAGGCACTGCAGCTCCCCTGCTGCTTGCTCCCCATGAGCCACAAAGGCAATAAAAATTCAACAAGCCTTATGGTCACAGGTCAGTTTAACAGCGTGACACTCCATTTGGTGGGGGAGAGGCGAGGGGACTGGGAAGCATGCATACCTGGAGGTATTCTTTGTTGCTGTCTACATTAGGGGTCCAGCCATTGTCATCACTGTTAAGCCGGCTCTGTTGAGGAGTCCATCGTCCATCCGAGTAACTGGAGGAGGCACTGATCTGCATGTTGGAGATCCTGCCAGACTCCATCCCCAGTGGCACGTTGCACTGGAAGTCTGGAGTGGACACACAGAGGCACATGTGCAGATGAGCTTACAATCTCTGTACTTCACTCCTAATTGGAAGGCAGCCCTAAACTGTCTTCCTCAACTAACCCCAAGCAAAGCTGCTTGCCTGGAAAGATGAACAGATCTGCACCATCTTGTAGGTTGTGTGTGCTCACAGGTGGCACTGAAAAACTAAAGATAGGGCAGCTTTACGTTTGCATGGCCCTCTGAAAACAAATACAGTGCAGATCTTTCTCCCTTTCTCTACCTCCTCCACTTTTGCACAGTTTTGACACAATTCAGTCCCTTCCCTCCCTCCATCTCCACCAAGATGTCCCAAGTACCCTTGCTACAAAGTTCCCCAACTTCTTGAAGGCTGGAGGTGAAATCTAAGCACTAATAAGGCAAGGGGTATATGGGTAGGCACAATGCGAGGGTGCTTACTGCTGTGCTGCCAACAGGAATGTCAAGGCCTGGAAAGGGAAAGTCTAATGTGGGAGCATGGATGCACGTGTGTATGTGTCTATGCATATGTGCATGTGCTACATGTGATATCAGGCCCATATGAATTAACCAGTCAAGAATATGTAAGACTCTGGTATGCTTTCATTTGGTTTTCCTCACTTCTAAGGCTTTAAAAATCACAATTAGCTCAATCTTATTGCACATCTCATATTTTATGTCAGCTGTCCTGTAAAAACAATAGCAAACAGCGATAGGAAATACTACATGGGCCCATGTCCCACTGCTGTAAACCAACAGGGCTCCACCAAAATGCCTGTTTTTAACATGGCCAAGTCCATCCCAGGTGGAAATGATGTGTCAAGTTAAGATCTCAGTGGTATTATTAAAGTTTCGATTTTACACCAGCATAAATCAAAACAGGCCTGGCCCTTTAACAGTTCTTGTGCTTGATTTCTCAAGCTTTCTGTGTTATTAACATATTATTTCCCAACCCTTTTAAAGAACAGAATAGAAAGGGGATTAAAGAACAGATCAACTGAGTGTGTTATAGGTAATGGCGAAGAGCTTGTGCTTGTCTGTAACTCTGGCAGCCTCAGCAGAAGATCCCTAACTCAGTCACAGAGCACGAGTCTGTAACCCAGCTGCCCCAGTGCTGCACAACCCCTACGCTACCCCGCTCTCCTTCATGGGCTTTCAGTGTCGGGTCAGGTACTCTCTCTCTTTCTCTGGGACTGAGGGGTGTCCTGAAGGCTGCTTCAGCAGTATCACAGGTTCACTGCTAAAAGAGGTTGAGAACTGTAGCTCTGATGTAGAAATACCGTGGGAAAACAAACTGAATCTTTCCATGCCTGCAAGCACTATCACAAAGTATCAAAATGCTCTTCATTCTCAAAACACACAACTTATTTCCTCATTTCCACATCCATTTACCTCCCTTAACAAGCAATCTAAAACAAATTTTGGTTTTAAATTCTTAGAGCTTTAGGCATTTTTTAATTAAACAGCCAATAAATTCCAATTTGTAGTTTGGGGCTGTGAATTTTTGGAAAACCAGAGAGGTATTTTCCCTCATGCTTTAATGAATCTGCTGCACCCGCTGGGCTGAAGTCTTCCCCTAAATCCTTTGGGCTGAGTACATACATGAAGGATTCTATCCCAAGAGGTATTGAGAAGACTTCACAAGCAAGTGAAGAGTCAAAGAAAGGTCAAAAAGTGTGATTCTTACTGAAATCTCACTTCTACGAGAAACAGAGAACACACCTGGTGTAACTGCTGTCTGCATTGCCAGTGGGGGATCAGCCCCTGGATACACTCTGGCTGCCTCGCTCTCGCATGTGCCAAGTGAAAGACTTGGGAAAAACAGGTAACACAACTGTAAAGTCTCACAATTGTTTCCAACTTACTTTCTGGGACTTCCTGCTGGATCAAGTAATACTGAGCAGAGAAACCATCTTTAGCCACTGCCAGGTCCGTGTGGAAGGTGAGCGAGAGGACGCCGGTGGTTGAGCGGATGTCTGATGGCATCTTAGTGCCACAGTACCTGCCTATCAAGGGGCCAACTGCAAAAGAAAGAGCAGCAAAGGTAATTGCTTTTCCACCAGCCTCCTGGGTCACCAGCAGATTGGCATCACCCATCAGGGATGCCTTTAGCAGGACTGATCAGGATAAAAGAAAGGCTTTGGGGAAGGGCTATTTTTCACATCCGCTGGCCTGGTGCCATGCAGTGTGCCGTACAGAAATATCCACTGCAGCAGGCGTTGCTCTGCAATCGCTGGGAAATGCTCCAATCTGCTCTGTTTCTCAGTGTTGGTACGCAGTAGAGCCCAGGACTGCATGAACCCATTGCCCTTCCCTGAGGGAGGACCGGTGGTATCTTGGAGTGTCCCATGGGGCTTTTCAGATCAGTGATTACAACAGAGCAGTAGTTTGGGGCTTTATGTTTCGGTCCCCACAGCCGGCCATGGAGCGCCCCGATGGCAGGCTGCATGCTACAGCCATGTCTGAGGTTAGGCACCTTTGGTGTTCAGATACAGACTGCACAGTTTTGGAGCTTTGCGAGACACTGAGAGAGGCTGAGGACAGCAGCACAGCACCCCATGGCTTACCCTGAGGGATGCCATCCCAGATGTCCAGCCAGTCGTACTTGCAGTCTCCTTCCCCTGCCTGTAGCGGGTCATGCTCGAGGTCAAAGAGCAGAAAGTGGAGGAGGATTTCTGTCTTTGGCTTGGCTATGATGGTGAAGATGCAGTCCAGGTTGTGTGGATACTTGTCAGGGAAACCTGGAGACTCAATAGTGCCATTGGAGGCAGTGAAGTTTCTGGAGCAGTCCTCAGAGCCTGTAGTGGCAGGAAAAAACACGTAGCCTTAGCAACAATGCAGCTTAATGCCAACAGCTTGATATACTCTGGAAACCCCATTTTGAGCTTAGAGGGGTTGGGTCTTCACTTCTGGAAATGTTCTGTAACCCAAGAGCTGTGTGAATTCCTGCAAGGACCGAGAGGGTGATTTTCAAAGATTTCTACAGGTAGAGATACAAGGTCTGCACGTTCACTGGAGTGAACAGCATGTGTCTAAATCCCTCAGATAGCTCTGCAAATAGAACCCATGTGCCACTGCTGATTCCTCTGCCAATTACTCCAAAAACAGGACTAGGAGGGTGATCGCATCCCAATTGCTGATTGCAATTTGGCAGGTCAACACCCTGCCGTGTGGCCATGGTGAGGAAGGGAGGCGGTGCTGAGCTGGGATGGGCTTCCTGCGAGCCCTACCCTCTGTCTGCTGGGCTCCCCGAACAGTGACCTGATGGGAAATCTGTGTCCACTGTGCCAAAGCCTGCAGAGGGGCCAGCCAGAGCGCACTGGTCATCACTGCTGTGGCTGCCACCCGCCATCTGCGCTGGCAAAGTGCCACAGAAGCTCCAGGTCTGATGCAGAAGCCCCTGTTTGGGGAGGGGCTGCCTGGGAAGAGGCAGAGAGGAGTAATGGGGATGCCATCTCTTCGGAAAAAGCTGTCCCCAGGGGCTGGTCTCCTGCAACCTCTCCCCCTCCAGCATGGACATCTGTGCCTCAGCCTCCTCTTGAGAAAATCTGGAAGCACAAATATTTACACAGTGAAAGGGCCCAGGTGAGGGTGCCAACATCTCCACTATTAGCTGGAAACCCTCAGAAATCCTCATGAAGCATGCAGTTAGCCTGCAAACCCCTGAGTTCCACGTGAAGGATGAGAGGCAGCTCCAGCATACGTCCCCACTCCACAGCCATGGCAAGAGTGGGGGTAATGGAGGGCATCTCTGCTGAGAGGAGGAACAGAGCCTTCTTTCTTACAGATTAAGCTGTCCACACCAGAAATGCAAGTTATTTCTATCCTTAAGGAAGACCTTTGCATGGCAAGGAGGGCAGACAATGTTGCCTCTTATTTATTGCTGACCTCAGCACTGGCCTCGGCCACAGTTGGGCCAGCTCCATGTCCCCTCTCACATGGCCAAGGTGCCTCAGGGTGGCTGGGGAAAGGGGAATTTGTGTCGTATTCATACCACTGTGACTTTGAAACCGCTGCACTGTGAAGACAGGACAATAGGCAACAGAAATCTGCAGCCTGAAGCTATCAGAGGTGAAAGGGGACATTAGAGAGGCTGCTGGCCACTTCTGCAACCCAGTATTAGCATTTGTAAAGGTTTCTGCTTTGGTTTTACTGGCACACTTTCCTTTTCCTCTACAAACCCTTCTGCTCCAGCTCTTCCAGGCAGCATGAAACTTCCTGGGACAAACGGGAGACTTGTTATTCAATTCAGCATTAACCTACAGGAGTCAGGCCAGCAGCCTGCAGTAATAGCAGGATCTCAGCCCTGCATTATGCAGCACCTAGCTGGAGAGCTACTCAGGAGAGGCTCTTAATTGACTGCCTAATGAAGCAGCCAGCTTTTCTGGTGTGAACCTGTGGGGTAAAACACAGAGGCAAAAAATAAGGCCAAACGCAAATCACAGCATAACGCCATGAACAGGGATAAGGGTGTACTTCATTCCAAGCACCTTGAAAGACAAATAGATAAATACGGATAATAACACAAGCTCCGAGCTAGGGAGAAAATCAAAGACTAAACCCAGAGTCAGGGACTGTCCTCTAGAGACAGGAGAGAGACATAACTATGTCACTGCATTAGACAACAACAGTTTCCTCATGTGGGGCTCTTACTGCATTTGGCATCTTTGTCTATAGTTTGGCTGATTCCAGCAAACACAATGATAATTTTTTTATAAGGAAGCTGCAAATAATCAACAGGAGTCATGCTGGTTTTAGCAGCAAGGACCAGCCCGCGAGGACACTTTGATGCCCAGCGATGGAGAGCTCAGGCCAGCTCTGCCAAACTGACTCACAAAGGGAGCAGCAGCAGGGAAGCTGGACCAGCCAGGGCAGGCGGCTCTTTTGTCAGCCCATAGACCACTGACTGATACCCATGAGGGGATTCAAAGACTGGTATGCAGTTGTTTGTATGCAGATTTGCTTCTTTCACACCATGATAAGGAAATTTAGCACAAGGTGTGGAAATAAATGCTCAGCTGGAAAGAGTTGGTTTTTTAGGTCACCTTTAAGAAAGAAAGAAGCTGCAGCCACACTGCTTTTACTGATCTGGACAATGACAATCCGATGACCTTTAAAGCTGGTGACACCCTTGCTGGCTAGACAGCTCAGAAGGAAATTTTGCCCGTGCCTGCCTGCCTGCAAACAAAAGGCAGGGTTTGCTTGTATGGCCATTGCCACCCTCCCTGGGAGCGCCACAGGTGGGTGGGCTGTGGGTGCTCCCAGATCACAGGCGCTCACTGTGACAAAACCTGCCTTGCTAGGCTGGATTTTGTGGACAGGGGTTGGAAGAAAGTGTGGCTGTATCTGGTGAGGACGGCATGGCTGCCTGCGGCGGGATAGGGTGGCTAAAGGAGCCCAGAGACCACTTCAGACCTGAGGGTAGCTCCGCATGGACCTACATAGAGGGACACAAACTCAGCTGCAGTCACCATCCATCATCCACTCTCTATCAGAGCACCACTTGCTTCCTTTCCCTCCCTACCAGCAGAAACAAAATCTCCTTTTCCCATTAATTTTGCCCTTTCTGATTCCCAGCCAGGCAGACAGGGCTCCTGCCTGCCGTCCCTGCCCACCAGCCGCACGCAGCCATCTGGACTACCCCACATCGCCCGTGTCGGACTTGGGGCATGGACCTGGTGTGAGGACAAGCACAACTCAGCACAGTCTGCTGGGCTCTGAGGGGCTGTGGACAGGGAGGGAGAGGCAAGGGAGGCTGAGGTGGGTCAGCAGCCTTCCCACCTGAACACGGGCATTCTTTGCCATCTCCTGCGCTGGCAACTGGCCTCAGCAAACCCCAGTAGCCAGGTGAACCACTAAACTCTTTCAGGACTAATCTGCATCCTAACCATTAACAAACAGCAGTGGTGAGCTGGCTGCACCACAACAGCTCAATGTCCAGTTATACAGCCCAGGCAATCACCAGCAACAGCACTTTCCTCAACCACCTGAACCTCTGGACACCTCCTGTCCCCATCACGTAATGAATTTGGGGAGTCCTATTCCCATCCTCTCGCAGCAGAGTCTCCACATTCATATCTATGACTGGGTTGCAGGCTGCCTGTGCACCTCTGCCTGCCACACAGCTGTGCCAAGGCCCGCGGACACCGGTCCCTGTGCTCCCTGCCTTCCCTTTGAAGAGGCTGGGTAAGTGACCCTGTTGTGCTCTCGGGATCTTCACCAGGTGTGGGCATTTTTTTTGTGCCGGATGTGATGACATGGAAGTTGTGTGTGTGTTTTCTTCCAACTCACCACCAAAGGAATGTGGGTACAGGGTAGGCTCCCGCATCCTCATACAAAATACACTCTTGCTCCCTCGGCATGCCGGCACACCTCTCTCACCTGCACACACAGAGCGGGTTTTATTTCCTCAAGCCTCCTTCTTCCCAGACACACAATTCTGGCAAATATTTAGACAGAAACACTATTAAAAGGCCTTTGAGCAGCTTTTCCTTTCCTCAATAATAGTTCGGTGTTAAACAGAATTATGAATAGTTCCTCTTATATCTGCCTGGAAAGGCACCGTCTCAGCCTTTGACAACACTGCTGACAGCAGTCCCTTGAAAATCAGAGCTCCTCAGTTACAAACCCAGCTTCCAGGAAGAGAAAACACAGCGTCACTGATCAGCCCTGAATCCCAACTCCACACAAAGGGGAGCTCCCTACACTCCTAATCAAGGGACAATCCCCATTTAGTCCTAACAAGCTCCACACATGCCAAGGAGAAAACATATAAGTTTCTAGTCCTTGAATACAAAATAGCACTTAAGGAGGAACCTTGCTTTTGATGCCATGCTGTGATGAAAAAATGCAGTATCATGCACTACTAGTATCTTTACCTTCTTGGAAATGTAATGCAACAGACCTGCTTAAATTAAAAAAAAAAAACAAAAAAAAAAAGACCCCTTTATCTCTGGAGGACATCCTAAAATTCATATTGAAAAGATGGTCAAAGACATCTCCTTGCAAAGATCATGGTGGTAAACAGCCTGAGAGACAGGCAGTGACTCAGACACTCACCTGTCTTG
This sequence comes from Antrostomus carolinensis, assembly GCF_000700745.2. Lineage (NCBI taxonomy): Eukaryota > Metazoa > Chordata > Aves > Caprimulgiformes > Caprimulgidae > Antrostomus > Antrostomus carolinensis. The sequence goes on from NW_010330693.1 coordinate 22,238, forward strand.
TAGATCTCGTAGCGCAGGGAGAAGCCGGCACCTTGCCTTGCATAGTCTGAGGTGAACTTGATATAGAGAGAGGGGCCAGAAGAGATGATGGTAGGAGGTGCTATGTTCCCACAGTGCTTGCCCAGCAGGTCTGCTGCTTCACTGTCCCCATCTCGGATCTCAATGTAGTCATACCTGTGGATGCAGGTGAAATGGCAGTAAAACCATCTGTCAGGAAGATGCTTCAGGATGCCAGAAAAAAAACACAAAACACTTTTTCTATCTGCATATTTCACAGAACATCTTCCAGACAGGTACCTGGGACTCATTCACCCACACCATGCCACACACTCCTCAATATGTTTTTCCCTTTTGTCTGTCTGGCTACATTTAAGTCCCTTCCCCTCTGTTACCCATCACATAATTAATTTATTGCAGCCACATCCACTTCAACTTCAGAGCCAACATGCAAAATTTAGAACACAATTTGCCTCCATTTCCACAAGACCTTCATCATGGAGAGAAACTCAAATACAACTCTCCTGGGGCTGCTCTCCTTCCCTTACCTCTCTCCTTAAGTGCCATTGTGCTACTTAGCACAGCTCAGTTTATTCCACTACCCAGGTGGGATTTGGCCAAGCATTAAACAAACAGTCAATGTTCAATCCACATGAGCGGGTAGCTATTTTGTGCACTGTCTGACACCACATTGGTCCTTTAACAAGTGTGGCTCATACATTTACTTTGCACTCGGACAGTAATATGGATCTTCTTCTATACTTAATAGAAGAAAAAGATTTCTGTGGATGAGAGGAGCTGCATAAGAGCTATGTGACCACGTTCACCATTGCCTGATCCTTGTACACCCTGTAACCACAACCTGCCTTTGCTAAACCCCACCTGGCGATGCCCCACCTGCCTACCAGCATGGCTCCTGGACACCTGAACTGTCCAGGGGAGGAACTGGTAGGTTTGGAAGAAATGCCTCCTAGTGCAGAGACAAAAGCTTGCTGCAAAGTCTGGCTGGAAGGTTAAACTCCCACAGATTCCTTCATATTTTCTAGGCCATGGCTAATAGCAAGGTAGTATCAGGCTCTGCGTGCTGTGAAGAAACAAACAGCTTTTATGTGAACATCTTGTTCTTCAGCTGCCTTTTAACACCCATGCTCTCCCACCCCTCTTCTCCCCTCTGGCCAGCAAGCTGCTATTTACAGAAACTGCCCATCTCTCTTCAACTGTTTATTCACTTTGTATCAACCTGTTTGAACAACACGCTACAGCTCTTCTCACGGGGCCAGAGAGGAAAAAGGCATTTCCAGGCTGCCAGGAATCTGCCTTTCTTCTTTGTCACAAGACCTTCTGTTTGGGAATGGAGAGTTGAAAGGAGAAGTAGCTTGCTGGATACAGAATGATCCTCATGTGACTCATTCCTGTTCTGCAAAGCACACATCGGCAGGCAACAACCTCAAAACAAACTTGCAGGCACTCAGTGTGCTCCTCCACAAAGAAAGATGGACCAGACGGCTTCAGTTTCACTCCTTTCTGGGACTAAATCAGGCTGAGAGCCAGAAGCAAAATGCCTGCAGATAAAATCCTGTCTACACCGGACCAAGCACTCAGCTAGCTGCAACTGTCCAGCCTTTAACTCCCCTACGGACTCAACTGGCCGGGCCAAGGTGAAATCCAAGCAGTCTTAAGAAAAGGCACTCGCACAGGAAGAGCATTTGGCTTAGCCAGTGGGTGGACACAGAGTGATGTAAATGAAGATTTGTTCCCTCTGCTCTCCCCTCAGCTCCGTGTGGCTCCCTATCATTTCGTGACCCCTTTTTACCCTGACACCATCCAGCAGCACCCTGCATGACCCCACTAATGTCCATCATGTGTGGCTTGATCCTAACCGTCTCCCCAGGGAGGAAGAACATAGAAGGCAGTATTAGCACTTCTTTTAAGTAAAATTTTTTCCTCCTTGTTTGTCTATTTGTTTAAAGTAGCACTGAGCAAACAGCGGGGACATTTTGTTCTCTAAATAACTACTTGCTGTCAGCGTGCTTGCAGCCCTTCCACATCTGAAGTACACATCTGTGCCACAGGCTACTAGTGAAATCGTGAATATGTGGCAAAAAATTAATTTGGCGAAAACGTGAACGTTAGCAAAACACAGTCAGCGGCGCGGCCTGTAAAAATGCCACTTGCACGGCACAGGCAGAGGTTAGCGGCATCCCAGGAAATCACATCTGTTTGTGTCCTCGGGGGCTTATAGCTCGCCAACACAGTACACAGCTTCAACTACCTGCCTGTAATGATCACAGCTTCTGCTGTAGCCAACATACCAAACATCCTCATGCCATCCACATGGCTCCTCAAACCAACCGGTGCTGTAGGAGTCCTGGCAATTTCAGAAGCAAATTCTGGACCAAGAAATACTTGATTATTGAATGGGTGAGTAACTTCCAATAATACATACAATTTGGGAATATCGCAATCTGCTCATGGGCAATCTGCAAATGGAAAATTAAAAGAATTAATCTAGTAAGTAAATCATCAGGAAATATTTGCCTCTCTGAATTAAACCCTGTTTGGCTTCATCCAAGCATCTAACTGAGCTTTCTCCTACTGGAGCTAATCCTTAATAAATCAAATGTTACAAACAACTGAAAGAGCCCCTAGGAGAAGGTCAGGGAATAATTTTTGCCAAATGTAAAATGAATATAAATGCATAAGTTTTCTTCCCTACTTAAAAATCTTGGCCCAAGCCCTCTGCTCCTCATGAGGCAAAACTCTCTTTCTTCAGATCATATAAACAGAGTGTGAACTGTGAGAGTATTACACTCAGGAAGTAACTCCTGCCCAGATGAGCAGCAGCACCTACTTCCTCTCCAACATAGCAATTAAGCTTTAGACTTTCAAAATGAAACACCAAAGATGTCTGATCCAAAATGTGAAACTTTCAAACTTCAACAAGAACACTGGCTAATCCCCACCCCAGACACTTTTGGCACTGTGTGCTTCAGTCATCTCCATGCCTTGGCCCACCATCAAACAAGCTGATGAACCCCATTCTCCACACGTTGGGTCACTGGCCATGTTAAAATCTAGTTCGGCCAGACCTTTGCTTCTGTTAAGCATGGTTTCCAGACTTTGTTCTTCCCGTGTGAAAAAAAAGAAGAAAAATTGGAAGGAAGAAAGCCCAACCCTGGGGATGCTTTCTAGTCTAACCATTTCATTTTCAGATGATTACAGACTAAGGCACAGCTGGGTGGGACATATTTACACAGCAATGGCATCCAAACTGTCTTGACCAGTGCCCAGCAATTTGCATTTCACTCATATAACCAAACCCATTGTTTCAGGCAATCTGCACCACCATCCTTGTGGGCTGACCTCTCTGGCATTACCGCCACTGGGCAAGCTGCCATCTCCAAGCACATTTCATGGCCACTTCTCATCTAGGCACTGCTCCAATGAGCCAGCCATAGACATGTGAGGGCAGGGTGCAGCATCCATAACCCACAAGTATAGTCAATGGATTAACCAAGTCTTCTTGCAGGGAAGGTGACTGCAGTTGGCTGCTCCTCCAGAAGCAGGGTATTTCAGCCAGTTGGTATGAAACCGCCTGAAACGAAAGTTTCCACCAGGGAGTTTTAAGGCAGAGAAGCAAAGCTGAAGTGCTTTTAACTGCCCAGACAATGAGGGGTTGAGAAAGGAGGGAAACACATTGCTTAGATGCTCTTCTTGGAGCAGCTTAACAGAATTAAATGCAAAACATACAATGCTTACAAATATTGCTGAGTTTTTATTACAGATTTTTAGTAGAAAGTGCTTTGCTGATGTTAAGAGAGCTTTTATAAACTAATTATAAAGCACTTCCAATGCCTGTATTACTCATGCTTGCTTGCTTGCTTTTTCCTCCAGTCAACCCTCTCTGCTTCCCAGTCTTTCCTTTGTCTGTATTTCCCTTAGGTCACGTTGCTGCTAGCTCTCCAAACAAGGCTTCGAGGCACAATAAAGGCAAACAAACCCCAACTGAAGTGATTATGAGAAGACCTCCACCTTTTTGGTTCTTTTCTGTTGAGAAATAGCTAATCTGCTCCCTGGCCATTGTCCCCCCAGGACAGCACAGATCTCTGAGGTACCCACCCAGGCACTGGTGAGCTCCAGAAACACTGCGACCCTCCTGGGGAGCAGCACCCATGAGTCCGGGCCATTCCTCTGGTCCTCCTCACCTGAGGTACACCACTCAGCACAAAGAACAGTTTTGGGACTCATACTGCTCCACGCATAATTGACAAGCCTATTGCCCCATAGCCCCAAATCCTAAGAGATGCTGAGTCCTTCAAGGATGCTGGAGAGAATCATCAACAATGAATCATGTATATGTTCACAGCCATAATGTAAGTTCTCCTGATACACAGACTTGCTTTAAAGCCTGAGGAGGGCTGGCTCCGCAGACCAAGTTCTGACCTAGCTGTCAGCTTTCTCAATCTCTTCCCAGAGCTACAACTTGGAGCAGGTGATGGTTTGCATGCAGCTAAGTCCAGTTTACAGTGCTTGCCAGGGCCAGAGAGAGTCGCAAGGCTCTAACCTGAACTTCCCCAATATTTAATTTGGAGCTGTTATTTATAGGCATTTCCATGGGGCTCATGACTGCACCTGGCAAACAGTAATGATGGGATCCTCACGAGACCTGGAGAGGTGGGAAGGCAGAAAGGAGCCCTGGCTGGCCCAAAGTCACACAGGAAGTTTGCAGCACAGCCAAGAATAGAAGCCAATCTCGATTAGACAGATTATATCATATTAAAGGAGTCTCTGGCCTAGGTAGACAGAGAGACAAATAGGTACTGACTGCATGCCAACAGCCCCAAATTTGGGAATGCCCAGTGTTGACTTGAGCCTTTGAGACCGCTGGTCTGCTTGAACCATATGTTGCAGTGTCTCAAGTACATCTGCTGAGAATAGGAAGAGAAACTGCAATTCTAATGAATTCAGCAAGCATTAATACTCTGCAGTAGCTGGGGGAAGGTGTGGGGAACCTGCTTAGCCATAACGTCAGCTGGTAAATACAACTGATCCCTTTGAAAAGGTGGCAGGTGGGTTGTTTCTCAGAAATTTGTTGTAAAAAGTATAAATTTTTTTTAAACATCCTCTAGGAAAAGGGTATTTCTTAGAAATGAAATAGCAACTGCAGTATAGAGATGGTTAAGAAACAGAGAACCAGAAGCTCTGTGCTTATTTTGCAATCAAGAGGTGGCTAGAATTAATGTCCATTACATGCTAGCTAGCTTAGTCAATTTTTCTGTGTCACCACCCATCTTCATGCTCTTTCATAAGCCACCTTCAATCTAAATCCTTATTTCATGGGTGGTTACATTGTGAAAGACAAGAAAACTTTTATGTGATGTTTATACAGTCTTGAGCAACTGCATGACATACCCTTGAAAGGCTAAATTGCTGCAGAAACTACTGAGGACTTTAAAATTTTTTTTTTTTATTTTTTTTTTTGTAGCCATGATAGCAGTCAAGCACTTCTGCTGTCTGATGAGACAACAGCAATGAAGTTTGATCTTAGCTGCCAGCCCTTAATCAGAGTAATTAATTATAAATACAGCAGATGAATTGGATTCTCCTTTGACTCGAACTGGTTTTACACATGTGTAACTCATCATTTTAAGGGTAATCACTCCTAATTTATCCTGGAGTGAGAAGAGAATCAGTCCTCATAGACACAGATCCTGACACAGGTTTGTGCAGAGACCTAAAAAGCTTGTATCATATCTAGCTTTAGCCAACTAAACCTCCTCTGCTCTCAGTGGAAGCAGACTCCTCACACCCATCTTGATACGGGATTAACCGTTCTTTTGCACTGACAACAGAGGTAGTTTAAATCACTCTCGCTGACTGGACCTGGACTTTAGATGGCTGTACACAGGAGAGATTAATCTGGTCTCAGTCTGCAGCTTGTGGGGCCATTTTTGCCCACGGTGAGGCAAAAGATGCACACAGAGCAGGCAGAGCTTGCCCATGTCTTGCTGTGTTGTAAATAAATGCCCCTGGCAACAGCAAAGAGAAATAGGCTATCACTGCTCCAAATCTGAAGGGATTTCATTGGATTTCAGTTACTAAAATGACCAAAATCTGGTGGCAGTAGGGGGACAGCCAGACTGGGGCAGGGTCCATAATTGCTTAGGATTTCTCAGAAGTTTGTTTTGAATTTGTTGCATCCAATTCCATCTCATGTAATCACTGTATTGTGAGGTTTTGTAATCATTCCATTGTGCTTTGGATTATTTTCTTATCTCCTCAAAAATCTGACCAGAATTTCTGAGAAATGAGAAAAAATCCAGTCATCCAGTCAAAAAAAAGAAAAAAAAATAGAGACAGAGAGAGAGAAAATAACCCTAACAGATTGGAAAACTTTTAAAAAAATGACAAAAATGAAGATAAAAAATTGAAACTACAAATAGCCTCTATTTATACTCCTTGGGTTGTTTTCAGCCCTGTACAAGCACCACTGATGGGAAGAATCTTATAGCAGTTACTGTTAACTAATGTGGAAAAAACAAAAAAAAGGGTAAGAATAAAACATAGCTACAAACTGCTCCTGTGGCAAGTTCTGATCCAGGAGGGAATTTCAGCTCCTAGTGTGCTGCCCCACTCGAGACAGGAGAGCAAAGGCTCCCCCGCGCTTTCCCATTCATCCTCGGGCTGCCTTCTTCAAGCTGTGATGCCAGATCACTGCGGAAAGGCGCGTTGGAGTAGAGAAGTGCTCTCATCTGGGGCATGTCTGGAAAACCGTTCATTATATAAGAAAACAAGATGTGCTAATGTGCACTTTAGGGGTTTTCTGCAGGCTGTTGTTCAGGAGTTACACATGGCTGTTTAATTTTATTTCTGTCTCCAAAACCACCTCTATAAATTCCTCACCCTTCTATCTTTAGCTGCAGGGGTCTTTTGTTGCAAGACGTCCTTGGTATTCTTTGGGGTGAAAAATCATGGTGAAACCAGGAATAAAATATACAAAGCATGTTAAGAATAGCCTCCCTTTCCATGGCATTCTGCCTTCTGTTGCTGCTCTCAGGGAACTGAAGCAACTCACAACCTTTTCATAACCCAAAATGCAGGATGCTTGAGAAACTACATTTGCACTTTCGTCCTTCTGCTACAATCCATCTGTGGAAAAAATTAGACTTTGGTTTCTATGTCATTTTACTGTCACCACTCACAGGCACTCGATCACCACAAGGAAGAAAAAAAAGAGTATATAATAAAAGATAACAACCACAAGAGGAAAACTTACTGCTGAAAAGCAGCAGAGCTGGCAGAAGGCAGGGGGCAAATGCTCACTTTGCTCTCTTTGCAGTGGGGGGAACAGGTGAAGAGGCTCCCATCTCCTGGTGGGATCCAGTGCATGACAGATAGAGACCAGCTTGGCCCAGGCTGGCCCTGGTGGCTGAAGATCTGGGGACTGGCTGGCAGGTGCTGATGAGGATGGTTAGGGGCTGCTCACAGGCTCTGCTGTGCCAGCCCAGACACCCTCCACAGAGCTGTTGCAAGGGATGTCTGAGAAACAAACACCTCATTAAGCACCAATTGCATAAAGGAGGTTGCAGGAACAGAGCCCTTACCAGCCCAACCCTTGCGCTCCTGGCTGCCTACATCCCTCGTTAATGACGGATGGTCACCTTGGGACCAGCCCATCACGGGACGGGTTTCTGACCCCGCATTTTCTCGTTCACAGCCCAGCTCCTGCTTTAGCCAATGCACAAGTAAGCAAAGCTTTGCCACCAAGGTTGGCCTGCAGCCTCTGCTATTTGGGCATTTCCACAACAACCTGACTGTGCCAGCTTGTAGTAAGAGCAGTTTCTGGGGCAAACAGCACACCAAACCTGCCTGATCCCTCCCTGTATGCTGTGTAGGTAGCAGCTCCTACCTGCTTCTCCCCCCAAAATATGGGCAGTAGCAGCTCAACAGCCATCTGAACTGAGCCTCACCACAGGTCTGAGCACAATCAATGCCTGGAGGAGGGCAAGTGCTGTGCCATGCTCACATCACACTTGCTGCACGTTCACAGCAGCAGTGGCCTCTCACACTGGTCTTGGAGGCAGCAGTATCTGCCTGGGGGTGTGGGAGGAACTACTGCTTGCAGGGGCTGGTCAGTACCCCTGAGGTGAGCTCAGCCCTGCCTGGGACAGCAGGTCGCAGAGGCAGCCATGCCGAGATGGGAGAGGGAGACAGAGACGAGTGGGCTGCTGCATGAAGCTTGTTGGTACCTTTTTTCCTTAACGCACTCTAGGAACAGGGGGATGGGAGCATCCCTGTTTCTGCCACAAACAAGGGCCCTGCCACTGCTTTGTTCTGGGAGTTTTTCTTTGAAGCAACCCTTTGTGTCACCCTCTTGCTCAGCCACGGCGGTGTGTCTGCTTTGTCCTGCCAGCTCAGCCATGGAGTGTTTACAAGCCTCCCTCACCCTTCCAGGCTGTGGTTCAGCTCCATTGACACTTCAAGGCAACAGACTCCTCTCTCGGCGTGTGATGAATCAATTACTTCCTCTGACACTCTATTACTATAGCCCTTACATCTCCAGATTGCAGATGAAAAGACAGGCTGAGAAGGGGGACAGGGAAGGGGAGAGGTCTCCTGAGGTCTCCTTCAATTGAGTTGTTGGACATCTGAAGAAAGCCCCATCTGCCATATTTAAAGACACAGAGAGGTGTTTTGCTCCTGAATGGCAGAAAAATCAGAGGGTTTTCACAAAAGAAAGCCTAAGAAATCAAATGGGTCAAAAAACTTCAACAAGATGCAGTGAACATAATCAATGGTGAGTCAGTCCCCTCTGCTGATGGAGATCCCAGACCTTGTTCCTGCCCACGATCATCAGCCGAACATCAGCATTACCAAAGGCAAAACATGCAAGAGCCAGGAGTTACACCTTCCCTTTCCACTGCAAAATAACAATGTAAATGAAACCTCATACCAACACTCACAAAAGAGGAAGGAAGCTGAGCACATGCCGCGAACTCTCATGCTGCTCGTGGCGGGGGGGGGGGGGGTCCTACTCCTTGTTAGATATCCGTCAACAACCCCAGCTCCGAGGGTTCCCTGGAGGTTTCTAATCCATTGAGCATTTCCCATGCAAACACCCTGCATGCGGCACAGCCTCGGCAGGCGCGAGGCTGAGCACAAGGGCTCTCCCATGGCCAGCAGGCGAGTGCTGCCTGTCTCAGCAAAGGGGGACCCCACCTCAAAAAACAGGCGCATGTCCTTCCTCACACCCATCGCAAAGTCTTCTGTACCTCTGCAAGAAGTGACGTTTGGCACAGCCACACCACACAGAGCAGCCACCCTGTCAGTTGCTGTGCCGTTTGTAACAGGACTGTCTTTGGCATAGGATTTCTCCTGTCAGACCCCCCTGCTTCAGGCTCTTCTTCTAGCAATATTTTAAACACTAATATCTCCATGTCTGACCCAGTGCTACTTTAAAACCACCATCATACTACTGGACTGTAATCGCTCAGCAACGTTGTACATATATCCTAAAAATTCATTGGGATTCAGGGTGGGGGGGAAAAACCCAAACAAGTTATTCACTCTTTCTACTGATGCTATTTGCTAAGCCAGCATAAGGAAGGCTTTCTATGGTGTGTTTGAACTGATATATCAAAGACAGTTGCTTAAAACATCCTAGCTGTGATTAGTGGACCATGGCTGCTATTAACTTATAAGGAATTCCAGGATCACCAGACTGTGGTTTGCAACATATTATTACATTGCCATTCAATGGTGGTGTGTAGCCGCTTGATTTAAAGAAGACTGAGAACTAGTCTCAGGCTAAAAACTAACCTCCCCCAATTCTTTCAAATAAGCTTTGTGCTGAACTCCGGCCAAAAACAACCAGAAATTTCTTCTGTTTTCAGTCCGCTCTTTGCAGTCTGTTCTTTTTATTTTGCATTCATATTTAATTGCAGAATTCACACCCGGCCAGAAAAGGCTGGGAACGAACCAATCGTCGTCTGCAGCGCTCTGACCTGCTCCTGCGTGATGCTGCTATGCAGCAGCCCTGGGAGGGGAGGGAGTGTGCAATGCACTGTTGCTACCTGCATTGGGTTTTGTGCTTGCAGATGGCCAGGTCTTGTCTTCTTTATAGGGTGGGGAATTTAAAGTGATTTGCTGAAGCAGGAACAGTAAATCAATAGCAGAGAGGGGGAAGAACCCAAACCTCCCAACTCCCAGCTCTGATATTGCTGGTGAGTCTGCCACTCCCTTGTTACAGCCTGACAATAGGGACGATATCCATTAAAAAGGCTGCATGTAGCTAAGGCAAACAGTTGCTCATTAAAAGCCTAAACCAGTTCCTATGGAAATCAAGGTAAAACCTCCGGCTGCCTTTACTGGGCTTTGCATCTGGTCCTTAACAACAAAAGGTTAATTTTAACAAACATCATCCTGGCACTCGTCTTACATTCACTAAACCTTTCAGCTCCCGCATCCAGACAGCAAACCGGTGGCACAGAAGAGCACGGCTAACCCTGCTGTGTGATGCAAAAAAAGTGACCAAGACTCATATCCCCGCAGATATTTTGGCTCCTGAGGCCCACCTGTTTGAGATGAGCCTCTGTCAACGGTGTCACCCAGTGAGCTGGAGCACTGCTGCAGAGGCAGCCAAGGGCCTTGGGCTCTGCTGAAAGCATGAGCATTGCAATGCTGTGGCTATCATCAGGCCATTTCAGTGGGATTGCTCTACTACTGTCCTATGGCATCTGCGCTACGTGGGATCAGCAAAGACACAAAGAGCTGGAGTGTGGCTTGTGCTGTACGCTCACAAAAGGCCCGGATTTCTGACACTTTACCTGGATCCTGAACCCAGTTAGTGAGGAGTCACCACAGCCAGCCCTGTGCTCGCTCCCTCTCCAGATGCTGCAGGTCCTGCTCCCTCCCTCACTGGCCAGAGAGGCTGAGTAAGAAGCAGGTATACCACCACCTCCTCCTCCTCTCTAACAGGAAGGAGGGGGAGAGGTCTCTATCTCTGATGCTATTGTTCCCAGTGTCACCAGCTGGCCCTCCATTTGTCAACATGCCAACAGGAAACAAGGTGCAAAACCAGATCTGACTCCTACGCACCGGATGTTGGTAAGCCGGCGGGAGGAAGGAGACCTCAGGAGAGTGTCTTTGGGGCCATCACCTTCTGCAGAGCCTGGACTTGGCCTGCCCCCCAGGGAGAGGCTCTGTGGGCACAGGGAAGCACAGCCGCAGAGTGAGCTAAGCTCTCACAGCTCTGCGGATGGGCAGCAAAGAGGAGAGATGTAAACACCCCTGAGCTGTTAACTCATGTACTGGTCTAACGCCATCACAGCTAACTCATTCATCAATGTTTAATTTTGGAAATGACCTGAGCTTGACGGGAATTATGAACCATACAGCGGATGCTGGATGGAGTTAAAAAACAGTAGAAGCTCATATGAAGACAAGTGAGTGTCACGTTACCCAGACTGAATTATTTCCTGTACATTAGAAATGTTGCTTCTGGCTACCCATGCCACAAATGTGTGAGCAAGCAAATGCCTTCCTTAACATCTCATCTTTGACTTCCCTTCTCTGCAAAGTTAAAGCTTGACTACACCAGTGTTGCAGGAGATGCAGTCACTTCCCTTTGCATTCCAGCAAAGAACTCCCCTCAAGCCCTGGTATTCTGTAGTACTCCGAATGTGTTTCTTCTGTAAGCATTTTCCCAGTCTCAAGATGAACTGCATTGTTTCTAAAATGTTTACTAATAAGCTAATTATGCATACTTTTCAAAGTATTTACTAATTAGCTGTCCATAATTTCTGCCTTGTCTACTCTTAACCTTTGCTGATGGAAGGACAGCTTCTTGAAGGAGATGGTCAAGAGAACCAGGCTGAATACTGCAGCCACCAGCTGCCTGCCCATGGCTGCAGCTCCTCCTGACGCCTGAGCAAATCACTTGGGTCAGTGTCTCTGCTGCTCTCTAGGAAGGATGCAGAGCTGTTTTGTTCCAGTGCCCAGCTTCCTGGAAACACAGGAGATGGCCATGCTGCCATAAGAGGTCTTCACTGGCTAGCTGAGCCTGCGTGCCTCACCCTTTATACTCTAGCCCAGGAACACCAACATGTTACTGTCAGCGTCCCCTGGCAGGCAGGGTTCTGCAAGATGGGTGCTGGGAGCGTGGTATCTTCACTTCCAAACCTTCCCCTCTGTCCTTCAGGCTGGGGCAGAGGCATTTCCTGCCATGCCTGCCTAGTATCCAGTACAGACCATGATGCTGAACTTGGTTCAACTCTCTTGGCACCATCATGGCACTTACAAGGTCAGTGAAAACTGCATACATTTCCTCATCACGGTGACCCCAGTTCCTGTTTCTGGAAACCCCCAGGGCTTAACATGGAGAGACAAAGTCAGGAGGAAGAGCCTGACTGTGCAGCTCTGGGCTGTCTCCACTTTGCCGGCTACTGCCTGTTTTTGGAGCCCCAGGCCCCTGTCTCCAGAGACCTTTGCCAGCATTTGGCATGTGCCACCAGAGGGGGCTGCGAGCCACGGCAGTGGTCCCCCAAATCCTCCCCAGGCAGGGATCCCACTGATCGCAACTCAGTTGTGGCATGTGTTAGACAGGGCTACTGAAAAAGGGCTACTACTACTGGTACGGTCTGATTGTCAGTCAAAAAATACCGTTCCTCTGGTGCAGATGTTATGACTCAGCTGAAAGGTCTTCTGCTTGCAGAGTGAGCACAAGCCCACACGCGGCAGTCTGGAGTGAGAGTGCCTCTGCTATGTGTGTTCAGCAACGTCCCGGCACTCAACAGCAGCTCTGCCCAGCCTAATCCTCCAGGAGAGTCAGCTGAGCATGGCCAGGGATGGCAGAGTCAGTGGCCAGTCTTGGGAGGGAGCTTTTAATGGTCCAAAGAGAAGCCCAGCAGTGGGAGTGAGGTACGAATGGAAAAGGTGGTTATAAAAGCAGTGATTCACACAGAGCTGAGGTTTCTGACTTGGATTTTCCAAGCAAGCAGCGCAGACAGAACAGTGAAATGGCAATTAGGAAAGAGCGGGCAGCTCAGTTACGTGACTGTGCAAGCCAGAGGACAGCCACCCCTATTGCACACCTACTGCAAACAGTTCAGGTCGCTCCTGGAATCACAAATAAATCCTGGCATTCACAAGACTGCCCATCTACCACCATGCCACACAGGGAGAGGAAACATTTTGCCACAGCAGCAGCAGGGTGCTCTTCTCCACTGGATGCCACTTCCCTGTTCAGAGAGCAGATACCGATGGTGCAGGGCCACAGTGCCCAAGCAACAGCTGTGCTTGTAGCATGGAGAGGAAGAAATGGCGAACAGACAGGCTATTACAATTATTTCCAAATAGTTTGGTAGGTCTTTTACCAGAGCATCAAACTTCCCTTTTGGCTCTGCCATTACTGCTGTGGCTCCACGGCTACAGGACAGTGTGTGAACAATGGCTGAGGTCCCATACTCCCTACCACAGTGTGCCCACCCTCCCACAACAGAGATCCCTGCTGTGCTGGTGCACAAGAGCCACAACAGCAGGAGAACGGCAATTTTCTTAACCTGAAGTGCCTTCCCAAAGTAAGGCACTTCCTCAGAGCATGGATCGAGAGAGAGAGAAGTTCTGGAGCTTCAATTACACCAAATTACTCCTTTAATTATGGTGGAAGGCGGGGGTGCAGTTATTTCTTCATGCAGCTGGACACAGCTGAAAAATAAAAGCCCAGATGTGCCTCCAGAAAAACAATAGGAACAATCGTCAGGGAGCAGCCGCCCCGAGCTGTCACCGTGTCCAGCCCTGGCCAGTGCTCCTGCCCGCAGGCAGGGAGGGTGGCCGACACAGCTGCTCTCCGCAGCCAGCTCTCGATCCATGTCCAGGCAGCACCAGGTACCTTTCCGGCCAGCTGCCTGGCGAGGGGAAATCACTGATCTTTCTGCAGAGGTCCCCAGAGTGCCATCACTGTACAAAACACAGGAGGAAACACCTCCTGTCCCAAAGGGAAATCTAAAGCAGATAGAAGGAAGGCCAGAAAGGACACAGTAAAACCAAAAATACTTTTGCAGATATTTCTGTAGGACTTAGAATGGGTTTCAGGAATGTAAATGTTATGCTTTATGAGGATAAACTTTACCCTAATAAGGTAAAAAAAATGTCGAAAGAAGAAGTAACAGAGGACAGAGTTACGGTGTTTACCTCCAGCAGCTGGAAGCACACACTGGCCCTGCTCCTGCTATGATAGCTGCCAGGTAGCAATACCAGAGTAGGGGGAACCTTGTCTGCCTAGAGACAGAGTGCCACAATGGGGTTCATCAGCCTGTCACCTTTGTGTGAATGTGCTCTATATTAATGACCAGATGTCAAAAGAAGGACTCTGCCCTCAGACTATGTTTCTTTGATGCTGAACTCCTGTTCCCGTTAAGGTTCCCACCTGCAGCTGCAATGAGGCCTCTGTTTCTTCATAAAATACCCTGTCACTCAAATGAGATTTATTAATAGATGGTCACCTACTAGTACTGCTTAATGCCCAAGCATTACACAGCGTTAATACTTGTCTCCTCCTAGCAGGTCACTTAAAAAAAAAAAAAAAGAATCTGCCTCCGATAAATTTCTTTCAGGCAGTGTTTATTGTGCACTGTTTTCATTCATTTGGTTATGCTTCCTGTCAACCACCGTCCACGAAGTTATTTCACAACCACTACTATGCAGTGCTGGCTTTGGGGAGTCAGCTTGGCTCCTGGCTCATACCTGTGGCCAGCAGAAGCCCAGTTGCACTGTGGATGAACCCTGTTTCGCTTGCACACAGGTAGCAGCTGAGGGGATAGAGGTGCAGGCAAGCTGCACTTTCAGGAGAGGTTTGGTATTAATACCTGGTTTCTAGAGAGCAATGTTGCCCCAGGAGCTGAACTGAATCAGAGACCCTGACAAACCTTCCACCGTTCATATCCCACATGGGAAACCAAACTGCTCTAACTTGAACCTTTCTGCTTTAACTAAAGGCTCCCTGTGTGCACGTACAGGCAGAAAGAGAAAGGGCGAGACCACCTAGCAGCCACTCAGAAGATCTGCCAAAGTAAAGTAGAAAGCAGCAAAGAAACATCATTTCCAGCACCCGGGCAGCCCCTCCAGCACGTACTGCCTGCAGCTCAGGACCAGACCCTGCTCTCTCACAGGCAGCAAAATACAGTAAAAGTTGTCCAAGGTGCTCAGAGCTACAGCTGACAGCTTCCTACATGTGGTGGAAAAGCCAGGTGCCCGTGGGGGTTTCTGGCTCTCTGACCAACTTGTCTTTGCTTGCTGGAGACCTTGGAGAGGCAGAAGCTGGAGTCCCTCCTATCCAACTCAACCCCTGCCCTGCACACAACATTGCACTGCCCGATACATATTGCATACTCTGCAGACCGTGCACATAGGCCTACAAAGCTTTTATTACTGTGAATTTGGGGCGACCGCATCAGCTATACAATTCAGCCTATACAAGCAATAAAAAAATATGAAGCAACCATCATTCTCACCTGCACTGCCGAGGCCTTGTTGTGTTCATCTAGGCCTACGTCAAGCCTTTCTCTACCTTCTCCTCTCTCTAAACACAGGCCCGATCCTGCAAGTGCTAATCTGCTTGCACATACAGTGACTTCAGAGAGAGTTCATGGTGCTCAAAGCCTTATTAGCCCAGGCTTTATCTGTGGGGGGTGATGAGAGCCCCAATGACATCAATCAGCACACCTTCATTAGAGTTAGAGAAGCTATGCTGATTTATGGTAGCTGGGGATCCAGCTCTACACTTCATAACCTTCAGTACATCATCAAACTCATGCTGAATTCTTTGTTCTCCACAGGACTGATTCTACAGCCCTATAAATGCTTCCCCTGTCCCTCTGTCCTTTTTTGCAAACAGAGTTGCCCTGTTCACATATAACCCCCTTTTAATCAAGAAGACCAGCGTGTCTGGCAAGGCTGCTGTGCCAGTCCCAAGTTAGGAGACCCCAAGCTCCTTCACAGCTCAGGCATGCCTGTAGCTGGTGGTGGATTCCAGATTAAACACACAGGTTTATAGGTCTGCTGAGACCATGTTATTAACTCAGTCTTTTATGGTGCCCTTTGATGCTGTTAATTATTCTTTACTAGCTGTTAATTGTTTTTCCCCAGACATCTACTTTCTGAGTCCCTTCTTAGAAGAAAAGAGAAAAAAAAACCAAATAAAACCAAACTCCCACTTTACCAAACACAGCAGAATAAGCACTGTGGAGCATCAGATCCAGCCCAAACAGCTCGACTCCCAAGCCCCTAGCTTCACACGGCCTAAGCCTGGTTCTCCAGCCCTAGGGCTCTCTATGCCATACATACATACATACCTAGTTACACATCAGGAAATTGCTCTGCTCTCCCAACATGGTTTAAAAGGACAGTGAGGCCACTTTGAAACTGAGAAAAACAAGCTGCCTTTTAACCAAAGTCAAATGCTGGTTCAAAGCCAGTTAATTTTTGCTTTCAGGTGATATCAGGCTTTTTTAAGAACCACCAGTTCAATGCAGAGTAGGCTCATTCTGTGTGTCCAAAGCAGCATCTTATTAATCACCCAGTGAATAGAGGCACCCTTGCCCCTGAGAGACAGCGGGACGGAGTGCTACAGGGCATCAGGATGATGCTTGTCTTCACACACAAGGAAGCACAAGGCCCGTACCACTAGGCAAAAGCAGGAAGAGGTGACAATGTACTAGAAAGGAAGAGGAAGGCTCTTACTTGCAGTCGTGCTTTTCGATTTCAAAGTGAGGATTGAAGTTGAGGATAATCTTCTGGTTGGATTCAGGGGCATAGATGACCCACTCGCAGTTCTGGTGGGAGGGGTAGTCATTGGGGTACCCTGGGGAGGTGATGTACCCGGCATCCTTGGAGTTCAAGCGGCCCCCGCACGGCTGAGCTGCAGAGACACAGAAGGGAACAAGGCATTGAAATGGGTTCTGGGCATCAGCCACGTGCAGATGGTCCCTCCGGGCCACTGCTAAGGGTGGTCTGATAAAGGCCGTTGACATCCATTTGGTACTCTTAATATTTCATATTAATCTCTGGGCAAGGGCAATTATTCTGCACAACAAACCTACTCCTTTTTCCCTCCACCTCCTGTCACACTTATATACCACATTCAAACAGATCAGAAAAGAGAAATAAATGCTCTTGCTGAGGCAATTATAGAGCCATAAAGTAAGAGGCAGATTGGTATCAGACCATTTGGAGCTGCCTCATTTTATCCCTTCTTTTGCCTCCTTTGCAAGCTACTCTGTGACAGTCTCTCACAGCTGCCTTGAGAGACACCAAAATTTGGAACACGTACAACCCTAAGTACAGCTGCAGGAGTGCAGAAAGCTTTGCTGGTTCCAAGGAAGGACACTGAGGCACAGCCCAGACCCTCCACATGGCTGGTGGCAGAGCTGAGGACAGTTCTGCTCTGCTTGCTGGGCTCTCCCTCCCCAACCTTGCCTGCCCTGACCGCCCCATCTTGGCAGATCAGCCTCCTGCAACCCTTCAAGCTAACCCAGCTGTTGGAATTGCAGACGTGGATAATCAGCAGTGGTGGTTTTGTAAGGCTAGCCCACAAATGGCTGGCAATGGCTGCGTGGTGAGCAAAGGAAGCACTCTCAGCTTTGGGTTAGAACAGGCCCTAGAGGGTGATTTCATCTTCAAAAAAAACATTTAATCTCATGAACACTGCAAATCAAATTTATTATTGCATTACTTGCTGGGAGGAAAATCTGCATCACAGGGTCAATTGATAACGCACTACAAATCCCAACAAAGTCCCTTTCTCCACGACAACCCTGTAGTATGCCTCTCCCTGCCCCCCCCTTTCCTGCCACTGCCCCATCCCAGCCCCACGGGCTGCCACAGCTGCTCCCAGAAGACATCACTGCCACCTCACACCCAGCAAAATGGACAAAAAAACCAGCAATTTGGGAAAAACCCAGCCAAACCGTCAGTTCTCCACAGGGCAGGCTGGCAGGCACACAGGGTGACCCCAGTCCTGCATTGCAGAAATGCTTTCCCTTCCCTGATGATAAGCAATGGGGTACAACATGGGATGCAAACCCTTGTGGGTTGTCCCCACTACGAGGCTGTCCCCACAGCCTCCCCACAACCCTGGAAGGTGCGGGTGGGCTTTCTGGGGGCCCACATGTGTACACCTTGGGATGGGGCCTGAGGCACATCCCATGTCCCTTGAGGGAGCCGAGGCACAGGAGAAGCATCACCCTTGATGTAGGAGAGCAACCACACATCCCACACCCCCTCAGCTCTGCGGGCCAAGGGTCTCCATGGTGTCCCCCCAAATGCCTGGCCCTGGGGACTGTCCCTGTCCCTCCTGCAGCAGCACTCGCTGCAAAGCCCTGGGACTGCCTAGGAGCAGCAAAGCAATGCAGAGGTGCATGGGCTAAACCCTACGCTGTGGGTCTGCTTCTGTCCCTCTGCCATGGGGTCCGCCAGGCTCCAGGGGTGTCCCCTGTCAGCCTGTCACAAGTCTGCCCACACTCGGTGGGGACATCCCAGCCGTCCCTGTCCCTCCTGCAGCAGCACTCGCTGCAAAGCCCTGGGACTGCCTAGGAGCAGCAAAGCAATGCAGAGGTGCATGGGCTAAACCCTACGCTGTGGGTCTGCTTCTGTCCCTCTGCCATGGGGTCCGCCAGGCTCCAGGGGTGTCCCCTGTCAGCCTGTCACAAGTCTGCCCACACTCGGTGGGGACATCCCAGCCGCAACCCCTCGGCGGTAAGACTTCCTGGAAAAAAGCACTTGGAATAAACAACGTGCTGCCTGCACGCTGCCTACAGAAAATGCACGTGCCCTGGGCGGGAACAAGGGCAGCAGGAGAGCCCTTCATGGAGGAGCGAGGCTTTCTTCACCATAAAAAAGCACTGTCTCGGTTTCCCCCATGTTTTTCATGCCCTCTAACACATCCATTCTTCAAAATAACTTTCTTCTCACACACCCAAAGGCAGCTCTGCAAGCACACACCCAAAGGCAGCTCTGCAGCCTTCCCTTTTTTCTTAAAATAATCCTCTAAGTATCCTGAAAAATACGAGGGGAAAAAACGCAACATTGCCACAGAAGAGCTGAGAATATGAAAAAACATCTGGTTTTGTTCCACAGGAGAGCTTGCTCAACACACAAACATTTACAAACCTACATTCTTGCACAAATATCTTCTCTCGGCAAGGCGTATTTGCCCACACACGTGTCTATGTGAGTTTAGGGACATCCACATGGAAGGAAGAAATTCATGGACTTGTTGACATCAACGTACAAATAGATGTGTAATTCACACTTCACTCATGTACGCACTTTCACACCTTCTCATAAAAATTCACACCTCGTTTGCACACATGTCCACCCCCTCCAGCAAAGAGAAATATTCAAGCTGCAGATTATTTTTCTTGGAAAGGGCAAAGTCTCGAAGCAATGAAAATACAGTCAATCCTTCCACACCTCGTCACCCCCTCCCCGTCTCTCCAGCTTTAACACACGTGTTACCCGCTAGGCTGATACCACCAACATCACCCACCGCTCAGGAGTTGCTAGCCCCTTGCTCACGCCAGATACTAGGAATACCCCGTGAGCCATTGCGACTCAACCAGTTGGAGTGGAACTGTGATGTGAACAGGGGTGTCAGGCTCCAGCTTGCTCTGGATCTTCCCTGACAAATGCACTCAGGAGCAGAAACCCAGGTTTACACTGATCTTAAAACTTCTCCCTTGGCTTGCGACGCCATTGCAGGTCAGCAGGACTGAGCTAAGGAAATCCCTGGGCTTGATCCTGATTTCAGGTCAGCTTGGTGCCCAAGTTAAACTGCTTGTGCTGGTGAAGACAGCCTGAGTGAGAGGGACTGGAGCCCAGCTCTTTGCAGCAAAACAGGACAAGCAGGTGAAACAACTGAGCAGACAGCAGCACAAGCCACATCCATCAGGTGTTCAGATACCACCAGCAAAATTTCACCATCTTTCTGCAGCAGGAAAAGCCTTCAGCCCACAGGAAAGCTTATCTGTGTCTCTCAGAGCAACAGATATTGTCTCGTTCATCCCTCCCCAAGAAGTTCCAGAGAAATGAGGGTGGCTACTTCAGTACAGCGTTGTCTTGTCCACACGCGGTGGGCAATAGCGTACTAGGGAACCCAGGGCTTCTTAGAGTTAACTGAAGAGGTAAAATGACTTTAATATCTTTATAATTGTTCTGTTGGGCTTTTTTCTTTTGACACACTGGTACCTAGCAGATAAACACCTGCAACAACAAAAAAAATCTATCACTGTGCCCACTGACAGGCAAAGGGTTTGCTTCAGCAGACATGCCAACCACTGCCTTTCTGTATAAAATCAGGCCTGTTTTGTACACAGTAGAGGGTCAAGCTTCTATGTAAATGTGTCCTTTCAATCTGATGCATTAAGTACACCCAAAAATATTTTTTTTTTAAAAAAAGAGAAAAAGAAAAAAGAAAAAAGTGAGTGGCATGGCTACTGCCCAGGCTGTATGCTTTGGAAGCAAGACGTGATCCATAGCTAATGAGCTCTGGCAGCTTTTGCCAGCCCTGAATTCACTTAATAAAATTAAAATTAAATTCTGAAGTACAAGCCAAGTCTGCCAGGTGTGTGGGACATCCCGTTGCTCAGTAAGCAAAATGCAGGCATTGAAAGCAAACTGCTGGGGCCCCTGCTGGTCTGCTTGGTGGAGGGGCCAGTGGAGAGCTGTGCTGATGGTGAGGCCATGGGAGAGCAGCTGGGCTCCTTGACGGAGGCTACAGAGGTCAGCGCTCCCCAGCAGTATCAGAGCAGGCCATGCTCAGGATGGGAAATCCCCAGATCCTCTCCTTTGTTAAGGCCCACCACATGACTTACATTATCCCAGCAACCCTCTCCTTGCAGGACCATCCCAACAGGGGAACGACACCAGAGGATGACAACCAAGCCATAGGGATGGGAAAGGAAGACCTGGAGAAGCTCACACGGGCAGACTCCTGCAAACACCACAGCCTACGGTGGGCAACTCCAGTTTCCCGTGAGGTTGGGTATCAGCAGCTGAACTCCTCACCCTTTGCGAGGGGCAGACCCCTCCAGGCTGATGAAGTCTCCCTCTGCCTCTCCCAGGCTGCAATGAGCAATCAGGGGACCCAAAAATAACAGCCAGGCACCACGAACCTCCACCCACACTTGGGGTTTTTCAGCTCGGCAGCTCATCAGTGCACACTGAAACCTTAGGCCGGGAGCAGAGCGGTCTCCTACTTGAATTTCCTGCCGATTAAACCCCTCTGGATTTCCCTCACCCCAGGAGAGCAGGCTCACTGTTATTGTTGGACCTTCAACACAGAAACTAAAGCCAACTCTGCCTGTAACAAAAATAATCATCACTGGAGAGGCTCATTTCACAACAAACACACATACTACAGCCTCTCAGAGCTTGTAGTGTCCAGCAGAAAACTATCATGTGTTTTGATCTGCTGTGTTCAGTTTACTTTAGGGATATAATTCAGGGCTGAGCACAAAATTTCAGGCATCCTTGTTGCCTTAGAGGCAAGCAGCAGCATTGGTGTCTGTGCTGCTCAGAAAGAGCAGCCTTCAAGGGCAGCAAAGGAGCAAGGGAGAGAGATCCTGGGAGTCCCATGGCAGGCAGAGGGAAGCACCGCCTAGCCTCATCACTTATTTCTTTTCCTCACATAAGGCCCTCACAGCCCAGCTCCACACTGTCATCCAACCACCACAGAAGATTTCTACATCCCAGGTTTCAGCGCTGGGCAAAGATTTGCCATGCCAGCCCTCCGACAGCACAGCAAAGCATGGGTCCTGGCACACCCAAAGTACTGCTCTCAGAGCTGCTGAACTTGGCGCTAGCCCTTGGGAAGCAAACCCTAACAGCTCTTCAAGAAGCAAAGTTTTTAAAGGTCCATGTGTGTCCAAGCACTTTGCCAAACCCTGGCATGGAGGAAAGAAACAGATCTCTTCTGCTGAGGATTCATTACTGTTAACGTCCATCCTGCTTCGTTCCCCGGGCTGCGGCCCTGGGGGAGTGCCTGAGCACGGCTAACGTGGCAGGGGCTCTCACCCCAAACCGTACAGCACAGCTTTCGCATCAGGCAGGAGCACAAATGTGAACTCTCGGATTTAAATTATGCAGCTTAGCCATCGGCCAAGAAGAGAGACATAGAGCAGAGGAAGCTAATAAGATTAGATATTTTATCCCCAGTAGCATAGATCATTTTAGCAGAAGTATGTTTGCTTTGGATTGCAAGATAAAGCTTCAAAGGCTTCCTGAACAAATTAATGGACAAACACACCCAAACAACACAAAGCACTTACAGGCATGTTTCATCCCAGAGCGGTACTCACAGCCACATCTTGGGATTTCACACAACCAGGGTAAGTCCCCGTAACATTTAATTGAGAGCCTTTACCAGTTTAACTAAAATTTCACTTAAAAGTAGAGGCACAGGAAAGCAGAATTTAAAGACTGCTTTTGTGTTCTGAACTAGGATTTTGTTTGATTCAAAGCGTCTCAAGCCTGTCACGAGACAGGCTCATAAAAACACTGTCTGGGCTTAAGCAAGAGAGGAACACGCCAATCCATCAGTTGAGGAATGCAGCCGTTTGACCACTTCCTAAGGCAACTTGGGAAGGATGCAATATATTCACTTTATAGCGCTGGACAGCAGTGAGAGGGAAACGCTGAAAGCTCAGCAAATGGAACATTTTAGCTGGGAGCCTCTGCAGAAAGAGATCAGTTTAAATTATTTTTAAATAAGAAGGGAGTGTTGGAGGGAGGAAGAGAGAGAAAGAGATTTGGAGATTTCTGATACTTGCACTTTCTTTGCCATGTTATTCCACAGAAGAATTAAGTGGAGATCTGAAATAGAGACCTATTCAAGCTTCACCATGGAAAATGAGAGGGCCAGATTCGGCATGCAAATCCAGGTAATTTGCTTTGAAATCACTGGAGTTCAGCTCATTTCCAGAGTTCTGGATAGCTGTCTTCCAGGGGCTGGCATCGCTTTGTACTACTTGAGTCAGTAGCAACCTTGACCTTTAAGTGTTGCCACTGTGGGGTGCTGGTGGTTTCACACACCCCCCTTGCATCTTTAATGAGATTTCATATCCTAGTTTTACATGGTGCCGCCTCTGCTTTGTTATTCGTCATCTTATATCACAGGTGAATGCAATTCCAATAGGGCAACTGGCTTAATAGTGTTAGTCTTTATATAGATACATGTGCACACAATTCTCCTGGCTTACCTTCGAATGTAATTGGTGGGTCTGGAATTACAACTCCTGGCTACTCCGGTCATCACTCGAGAGAACGCATGAGTGTGTGTGTGTGCATGTGCAAGGGAGGGGGATAACTGCATACTGAACTTGCAGGAATCATGTCTGTTTCTTCCGCCCCTGTACCAGGCTCCCAAGGGTTTGAAGTCTCATGGAAACACACTGCCATCTCCCAGGAATAGGTGGCAGCTTCAGGAGAGCTTCAAGCTGCATATCAGGTAGTTTCTGAGGAAACTTTGCCGGTACTGCTGGCGGGAAAACAGTGACTTGGGGAAGCTTCAAGGCTCAGAGCAGAGGCAGAAATAAAGCACAGGCTTCCTGCATGGCAGTGTGCCACCCTACCTATAGGCTGCAGTAGGAAATAATATGATGAAACAGTTTGCTGAGCCACCCCTATGAATGCTATCAATAACAGACAGGTTTGAGGGCCACGGAGGAAAAGTGAGAGACATTTCTAATTCCACACATTAAAGAAAGAGCCACGGATTCACCTAGGATTCCTCTCTAAAGAGCTTCAGGCTCGATGAAAGGTGTTCAATGCCTCTGAAATACTAATTAGTATTGTTATTACGACAATTCCAAGAAGAAAAAAGCATGTATTGTCTCTCATCTTCCTCTGTGCCCTCCTAGCTCCCTCACACCTTTCGAGCCCATCTGTCAGGGTCCATTCTTCACAAAAACTGAATCCTGGCTTTCCTCACTGGGCAATGGCAGTTTATTCCTGCCTCTTCCCAAAGCAGCTGGCAGAGCCTCTCTGAATCCTGCACCATCCCTGGCTCAGCCCTGCTGCCCAAGGGCCCTGTTGGAGCCGCAGAGCAAAACCCGGTGCCTCGGCAGCATGCAGCCCCACAGATGGGACAGGATGGGATGGGACAAGAGGGGAAGCAGCCCCTCCAGAGCCACTTGAGGAGAGGCCTCATCACAGCTCCCTCTGTGTACACTGCTAAGCAGCAGCGGCAGCTTCAGCCCTTACAACGGCTTACTGAAATCCAGCTACTGCTTGAGCCTCACTACTAGTATGAAAGTTATTACACATTCTGGCGAGTGTCTTCAACACATTGTTTCCTGC
>NW_010330693.1:46596-50449 GCF_000700745.2 Antrostomus carolinensis
GAGCACATATTCAGCAGTCAAACAGAAAGAGGGGAGAGCAGGAGCCAGCCTGGAGCTGTGGATGAGCTAGAAAGTTGCCAAGAGGCTCTGGGCACATGAGGGAGAGTGCGGGGAAGGGAAGGATGCAGGAGCGCGTGTGGCAGGCAGCAAGGTGGGGTGGACCAGAAAGGCTCTGTGCAGAAGAGAAAAGGTAGAGCTTTGTGTGCTCATGAAGAGAGGAGGAATCAGGGAGACAGTAAGCGTATGTGTATGTGTCTACAGGCACAGGGGGTTTTCTTCCCTCCTCTCCCCACAGGCATCCCCTAAAACCAGGGTCCAAATGAACCTTTCAACAAAACATAAGCAGAGTAAAAGGACAGTGACCTTTTGGCTTCACCATCTTCCTGGGAGAGATGTAGAGAAAGGCAGGAATTCAAGCCCCACACAGACAGCACTTCACAGCCAGGGGTGACCCACCAGAACAGCTGGGGCAGATGTCTTGCTTTTGTCTCAAATACACAGGGAAAAATCAGGGTAGGTCTCAAAGACCCAGAGCCCAGCACTTCATCTCTGGAGACCATTATCTTTGACTCAAGTACAAAGAGAGGGGGAGAAGCATTCAGACAAAGTCTCTACAGCCATCCATCCCTGCAGGTAATATTCTGCATGTTGACTCACAGCTTGTACCCTCTTCCCCAGCCTGTCTGGGAAAAGGCTGCCTCACCAAGGCTGCAGCTGGGGCCCTGGCCCCCCGGCGCGACCATAGCTGTCCTCCCCCATGCGATCCACTTGCACGTAGAAAGGGTTACAGATCCGAGTTGTGATTTTGAGTGTTTGGCCCTGTGCCTGCCAACCTCGTGCTGACAAACCTCTCCTCTATGCCTGCACTTGTGTCTTTTCACTGCACAGGCATCAAGCCTGGCTCAGGATCCGGCCTTCTGAGATTGCGATTTGGCTCAGGCAGGGAGAAGGCTGACCCTTTGATTCCGAGTATGATTAAAACCATGCTACTGTAGCACTAAGCCGTGTGCAACACTGCTAGCAACAGCCCTGATTTATGTTGTTGCTGGTACTGTGGTTTCCACCAGGCTGTAGACAGGGATTTTGAAAATAGCCCAGCTACCCCTTTGTCTGTGTGTGTATTATAATTAGAAATGTGTCAAAGGGCTCTGAAAGAGTGAGGGTAGAGCTGGGAAGTGTTCGCACCCCGCTTCTGTCCCCATCTCCGTGCCGACACCATCAGCCCCAGCCTGGGTGTGTGCAGGCACATCAGCTCTCCACACTTCCCGGACTAGACAACTGTATTCCCAAGACCCCGTGGGGACGCAGTGGCAGTGACTTCACACAATGGAGAGCAAGTTCAGCAGCTTCCAGTTTGCTCTCAGGCTGCTGCAATCTGCCCCCACCATTGTGGCTAAATGCCCTATTTCGATTTCAGATAGATCACAGGTCTCAGATATAGACGATTTATTTTCTTAGCACAGCTGGTCTGTCAGAGGTCATATAATTTGGCAGCAATCCCAGTGCTTAAAAATTAATTTTTCCTTATTAATACAACTGGGTGTCCCACAGGATAGGATCCCAGCCTTATCTGAACCTGACAGCTTCCTAAACCCCGTGGAGGATGCTTTCTCCTCTCAGGCTATCTGGGATACAAGGCCACTACGTCCTGGAGCCTGGTAGCACTGGAGGTTTCTGCTAGGAAACAAACCCACCCGCCTGCCCGGAGCAGCACGCTGCTGGGACGGGAAGCGTTGCCTTCTCCAGCCCAGCAAAGCAAAGCAGGTTGCTTCCTCATTTTAACCTTCTAAGCCACATACGAGGTACCAAATGCAGAGTAAATAGGGCTGGGAGGTGGGGGGAAGAAGTAGCAGGGCAGGGAGATGGAAAGCACCTTCATTGAGCCCCCGGGACCTGTATGCCTGCTTGTCACTCCAGACACCACAGACCATGATTTTTCTGTGCCAGGAAAGTTAGGAAAACAAAATGCAGCATCCTAACCTGGGTCAGACCCCCCCCCACTGAGCTTGTATCAGTCGTTTTCAGTGATGCTCCTGACAACCGTCTGATTCCTAGGCTAAAAAAGCTTTTGTTCCCAGTAAGAGCCGAGTTAACAGCACAACGGGCAAAAGGCATTACACTCAACGCTTGCGTGGGTGTGTGTGTGCGCATGTTTGTCTGTGTGCCGCCATGTGCCTGTTTGGCAGCAATTTGTTTTGGTCCCCCTCCCCACCTTGCTACATCTCCTAAGTCATTGCTAAAAATACTAGCTTTTAAGCAAACTATTTGGAAGGCTTTGAGAGCGAGCTTTGCTTGGAGCTGCATAAACATCGTCGTGGTACTTGGGTCACTCAAATCTGTTACTTTCCTACTTGATTGCTTTTTACGGGAAGATGAAAAGCACACAGTCATTCAGCCTTCAGATTTATCTTCCAGGGTCTCCCACCCACTCCCCTCCATGGTTATCTCAGGGTTTGCTTGGCTACATACAAATTGGCAGCTGCACTGTTTATCTCTTACTGTAGGAATATTGCACGAGGGTTTTTTCCATGTAGATTATCATATTATTGTCTATTAAAAACATCTCCCCTCTCTACTAACCTCCCTTAGGGAACCTTAAGAGGGACTTTCATAATGGGGGAAGGCTTTCAGATACATCAGACTGAAACATAAATCCATCTACTTCTGGCATATTTTTCTTACTAGGCTGGCTAATTTACTGAAGCTGAGTGTAGACTGATCAAGGTTCACATCCTGTTACCCCATACCTTTGCTCTCTGGGCTAGCAAGAAATTCATTTGACGGGGCTTGCAGGAGAACAACAACATCTCGGCAAACAGCCGCTGGTGTCAGCCCAGCCGCAGGGAGACAACTTCCTCGCTGGCTCCAGCACCATGTGATGCTCTGCTTTGCCGGGAAACCCCCGCGTTCAAATAAACATTTTTTACAGCAACTGAATGGCCTCAGAGACACGGGTGGCTCATAAAACCCTTCCCATCTATAAGTCCTGATCCCGAGCCCACTCAAGGATAGAAGGAGGTGCGCACACAGACACAGGCTCACACTCCGGCTCGGCAGGCAGAGGGATCGCAGCCAGGCTGGCCAGCGCACCCGCAGGAGCAAGCCCTGGGTTACAGCCCGATCTGCCTCAGCACAATACCCACTCCAGGAGACCAGACACTGCCTCTGCAACAGGGACCATCTGAAAAGACTGTTGCACTCAGCAGGGGCCTCCCAAGACTTTGCCCTTTCTCTTCACCCCATCGAGTACCTATTCATTTGTTTTTCTATTTGCACAAAAGATGGCATTTTTTTCTTTCCTTTCTTTAGGAAACCATAAGGAAGAAGGCAATGCCAACCGGCAACTGAATATACGTGGAGTGTGTTTGCTGGGAACGTCTGTGCTTCGCTGCTGCAAAAAAAGAGACTTTCTCAGGTGGCAGAGACTCTACCCTTCCCCTTCCAAGGGGGAGCTGGTGGCCATGCCACACCAGGGCCAAAGAAGGCAGAGGGGCAGGGGGAAAGGCAGAGAGAGCACGCCTTGTCACCTAACGCTGCCTGGGTCAGAGCACGGCTCAGGACCCTGCGTCCCTGTGGGTTGCCTGAGGCACATCCCGAGGTTGTGACTGATGGGAAGGGAAACCCACAGCCCAGCAGCTGCTGGCTTGGCACCACCGTCCCACCAGGCAGCTCCTGGGCTGCTGACTGCAGAAGGAGCCCCAAGGGAGCAGCGGACGGCTGGGTGAGGCATATCCTTTTCCTCTAGCGACTGCCCCAGGTGGGGACCCTGCTGTCCCCACTGGCCAGACCCAAAGCCAGTGGCCGGGGAGCACAGGGCCCAGCCCTAGCCAGCCCTCGCCCCTCTCCTGTCCCC
>NW_010330694.1:0-10045 GCF_000700745.2 Antrostomus carolinensis
TGTGAAGTACAGATCTCCATAAGAGATAACTTGATCTGGAGAGCCAAAATTCTTCAAGTATCCTAAAAGGTTTATGTGGCACATCACCACAGAGCTGTCCACAGCATAGATATCCTTATGTCACAATGATCAAGGATTGTAAAAAAAATAAATGCCAGATGGCAATGGTTTCACAAGAGATTATAAAACTGCTACTGTTAGTATACTAACACCTGCATGAAAAAAAAAGACATTTTCCTTTCTCTCTCCTCCTACTATTCTTAAGCCTTTACTTTGATTGCTTTTTCCTGGGGGTTGTTCAGACTATAATGACAAAGCTGGTATCACTTAAGCTTCCAGGCAAACTAAAGACAGACCAAATTGGTGCAGCAACATACAATCTCATGCCAACAAAGAATCAGTGGATCTTCTATCTTAATGAAGCCTTGGTTTTCAGTCCAGGGGAATCAGTAAAGGCAAACAGGGAACCTCTGTGTCTTATTAGAAACAAAAAAGTGATTCCAGCACAGCTCATCAGTGTTCAAAAGCAATCATTTTAGTATACTGCCAGCTCTGCTTTTTCTTTTTATTTTCATGCTGAACTGACAACTTTTACTCCATCCACAAAGAGGGTGACAGGTGGAGCAGCAGCTGAGCAGCTGCAGGCATTTGGCTGCCTGTAGCTTGCTGCTGGTGGTCGAGAACTTCTCTTCACTCTAGCATTCCTCTCTCTGGAGAACTTGGGAAGTTAGCAGTACAAAGCCAAGTCTTTTCTACTGCAAGTGCACTGGTGGTGCAAAAGAAGCTAAAAAAGTTAGAAGGACTTCATCTATCCCCTGTTTTCCAAAATATGCATGCATAAGATGTATGTCTCCCTCTTGACTTAGACAAACAGGGCAGAGAAGACTCCATTTCCTCTGAAGGGTTTGACGAGAAAGAAAGCATGTTGAAAAGCCACCTCAATAACAGGATTCATATTAAAATGTGATTACTCCTTAGCCTTAGCAACCCAGTAGAAAACAGTAGATATGCCACTTTAGAGCAGGCAGCTCTTTTCAAAGGTCTAGAACAAAGCCGAGGACCAGGTTTTTGTTCTCTAGCATGAGGATTTTGCTATTCTACCACCATCTCTGGTCTACCAGAGAGATAAAACATGAATCCCTGAAAGCAAGAAACAAAAACCCAAGGCAGTCCTGGTGGAGAACAAGTATATATGAAAAGTCCTAAGTACAGCACAAGTAGCTGGTACAAGATACAAGGATGTGGAGAGCAAAAAGCAGAGGCTGCATCTTTCATCTCAGCTATCATCAATGTCTTTTCTGCTACTGTGTTCCTAACCTCTTATTGGAACCCTCTAGGAGAGTTATCCATTCAGTAACCTGTGACATATACTTCTGTTCATTCTGCTTGCAATACTGACAGAAATAACTGACTGTCACAATATTTG
Organism: Antrostomus carolinensis; assembly: GCF_000700745.2. NCBI lineage: Eukaryota > Metazoa > Chordata > Aves > Caprimulgiformes > Caprimulgidae > Antrostomus > Antrostomus carolinensis. The sequence continues at coordinate 1,427 of NW_010330694.1, forward strand.
CTTCCTAAATGAAATGAAAAAATGTAAATCTAAGAGCTGTGTTAAAATATGGTGCAATACAGGATTTAATGGGTCCCTACTCTACCCCAGTCAGGGGAACATCTGTCGGTTGGCAATCAGGTGGTCCTCAGCTTCTTTACCATTTTTGACATTCTCTATATTTTGTTGAAGGAAGACTCCAAGAATGAATTAGTTTCACTGCTACAGTTTTTCCTTACTACATGCTAGTAACCTGCTTAACATCTTTAAATCTATCATGTCAGAAGTCAACTTTATATAAAAATACAGTTACTAAAGTTTGTAACCTGTCTGGAGATTCATAGCAAACAGGTATTTAACATCTACCCCACCTCCAGGAGACAACTTTTGCTGGATCTAGAGCTAGGGAAGGATATAGCCTAGCTAACTTCTGAAAATCATCCCATTATCCAATGTTAACAGAAATTATAAACTTAATTCAGTTCAGTACGTGCTCTTGTCCATTTTCACTGCTTCTGCCTTATTTCCTGCATTAGGTGATATTTGGCACATTCACACAACTAGGTGATATTCGGGCGCTGTTCACTTCTGTCTCTTCATACCTTAACTTAACCCCTGCTAGCCTCAATGCCAAATACAACAAAGACAGGCAGCCATTCTGTCCATCTTTACTCAGAGTGGCCAGGTAAGTTTTATGAAACTCTGTAGCTAAAGAGAGAAACCAAAACTCACATGCACCAAAGGGAAGGAAAGCTCAGTCTCTATGCTGTCTGTCCTTTAGCCGGCCACTGGCAATTATTTCCCACAGACAGCCTCGCTGAGCGGCACAGGAGCAGCTTTGGAGGAGTGGTGCAAGGACAAGGGCATGCCCAGAGAGGCAATGGGTGTCCCCACAGCCAACATCCCGGGGAACCCCCACCCCCACTGGCTATCACATGACCCCCCTCTTGCCCCAGCAGTCCCACCCCTCTTCCAGTCACGTGGTTTATTTACTCCACCCTTTTCTGCCTTTGGGGCTTGCCATTTTGGAAAATGTCATGCCCACCATGTTCACAGGCTGCCCTGTCGTGGCCCAGCAGTTCCAGCTACCCCTTCCCACTTACCTAGAAGTAGTCTAGCACTGGAAATCCCTTCCCACCATGTGCACAGGGACGCTGTTTAGTTTCAGATGCCAGTTTACAGTTGTGAGCCACCATTTTGTAAATGGTGATATCTTGCTGTATTTTCATGCAATCGGCTCCCAGTCCCCATGTCTCCCTCATGGTCAGAAGAGGGGCAGGTCTGGGGGCAGTGGGGGCCAACAGCCCTTGAATTCAGCAGTGCTGGAGCAGCGCCCAGGGCACAGTCCTCCACAAGACAGCAGCTCCTCCACCCCTGCCCTCCTCTCACCATGGCTCTACAAATATATGTTTAGGCATTTTAATTGCTTTCCTGCATTGAGACCACTAAATTTAGCTGTACACAATGTTACTGAAAGACACCAGGAAGATACAGTTCTGTGCTCTGGTGGTTACAATTCATTTTGGCAGGATGGGATGAACCCAGTCCTAGAAAAGCAGGTTTTCTTTTGTACTTCAGCACTCGAGATGAGCTTTTCTTTTGATAAACAGGGCATTTCATCTCATGTGTTATAATTGTATGAATGAATGTTAAATTGCTTATTGCATTATACTTTTTTTTTTTTTTTTTTAGAGACATGACATAATGACTGCCAAATTATCCTGTAAGAAATGATGTTGCTACACTGTAACAATAATGTAGCTACAATCTGGGAGGAAGGAGAGATTAGTGTATGTTGAATCGTAACTGATTTCAGTCTCTCAGATTCACAATCTCACATCCACAAGCACCAAGATGTGTGTAAGTCTGTCAAGCATTCTGACCATAAGACACACGTATCCAGGTAGTCTGTCCAGTATTGCTTGTAATGACTTGAAGGACAAGTGGCATCAGTTTTCAAGTTGCTTCCCACAGTTCCTGGCTTTTTCTTAGGAGTGTGCTTATTTTGGATGTGTTTCATCTTACTCTTCAGGAGCTGGCAAGTGCTGACAGGCTCTCTATCCTGTCCCACTTCTGCAAGTCATCAGGATTTAGTTACTGTCTCTCTTTCAGATCTGCTTGTCCTGATAAATTGCAAGTAGATTTGTGCTAGGATCTTGATGACCTGCTACTGTAGGTGTCAGCACCACATGTGATTTTTATAGCCCTGCTCCTCCTGGCATTTTCACCCATGTGTTCATGTTCACTCACCCTTCATATCAATATAAATGTTTTTAATGATAGGTGTATCAATAAAATGTTTTTAATGTTTTTCCATAGGCCTAGAAGATTCCTGGATTTCTATTTTCTAACACATTGTAGACACCTCAGTACCTGCTGGCAATAAAATGACAGCTGCCTTTCATTATTCGTAAGTTTTCCTCTGAAAAGTCTCACAAGCTTCTGGTACTGCCCCTCAGTATTTCAGCATTATATTATAGTAAACTTTCCACCTTCCTGTCTCAGAAACACAAAAGAAGATAACAATTCACTTGAAGATCTTGACCTGACCTCTATATGCAGCATTTATAGTTAGGAGTAGCATCTGGCTCTCTCTTCATATTAGCAGGATAGTGATCACTGGCAGATAGTAAATACAAAGTTTAATTTACAGGTCCCTTTAATGAGAAAGTCAGGATGCTGAAGGGAAAATAGCTTTGCAAGAATCAGGTAGACATTTTTAATGAATATTAATAAGAAGAAACTTTCTGCACATGATTCTATCACAGAGCATGTTTCATACCATAGTAAACACTGAGAGATAACTTCAAAAAGCACACAAGGTTTACATCTTTAGTCTTACATTCTGTTAGTACTGTTCAGCTGGAGAAAAAATATTTCATAACAGGAAAAAAAGAATCTATTCAAATACTTAATCATCAGACCATTAAGATAATTTGGAAAATTGTTTCAGAACTATTAGTATGGTCATTAAAATACACTGATAAAAGTGTAAGAATGAAAGCTTGCAAGACAGATAAATTAAAACACTAAAGAGAGATCAAGTAGCCTCTCCATGCCTTTGTATTGGTTAGGATTGTTGTCTTCCATAGCAGTCCCGAAATGTCATCCATTTCCAGATGCTATCGTTCACGCAAAGGTAAAATAAATATATAGTTAAAATGTGTTCCATAGACTTCTGCATGTCCCTGGTACATCTCTTGTACCCTTATAGACTACAAGAAAGCTTAAGAACAGAGATATTTTTTAGCCCCCAAAAAATTTCCATTTTGCAGAATTGTTGTATCTTGATAGAAACTTATGAGTCAGGTATCCAGGTAAAGGAAAACATTGTTCCAAGGCAGGCACATCAGTGTGACAGAATTAATGTAAAGCTTATTGCCAGTGTGTGTTTGGTCACAGCCTTCTCTTCTGCCAGACAATTCCCTTGCTCACTGAGGGAGGAATTAGTACTTCATTACTTGCTAGAGAACACAAAATTCTAAGGAGGGAAAAAGCACTTAATGATAAACTGCATAGCAACCAAAATCTCACATAGGAAGTTTAAACTGTTGAATAGTTTAGAATTTTATTCATATACACTTCTTCTGAAATCAACAGTATGAAAATAAAGAATAATTTGTACGTGTACATGACTGGAAGAGAGGTGGGACTGCTGGTGCAAGGAGGTCATGTGATGGCCAGTAGAGGTGGGACTTCCATGGGACATTTTAATGGGAGGCACATCTGTCACTTCTCTTAGATAAAGACTGTCCATATGCTACTTAGATCATGCAGAACAGTTAATTCCTTTTTCGCAGTTCTTAGACCAAAAATAAGGTAGAGCTGGGATAACTTAGGAATAGGACAGGGGTAGGGTTTAGGAAGAAGAGGATGTTGAGCTCCAAGTATCACAGAGGTAATGCAGGAAAGCCAAAAACATGAACACTTTGTTCTTTCACATTGAAGCTATTAAACAGTGAAGGATTTGTTTCAGCAGAAATAAGGGAACATGCTTAACATTCTCTTACTGCAAGAGTCAAAAATATTTTATAGCAAAGCATCAATTTACCACTAACACTATCTGGTCAAATGGGACACATATTGCAAATGCCTCTGTTCAGAACCTAGAATCCAATTCCTGAAGTGGATCTATCACACCTTATTTTTTATAATATTTCTTAGTAAATAAGGAACATCTAGTTCTAGGAAGTTCTTTTGCTACTCCAAGGAAAAAAAAACAGTGAAATGGGATTACTTTAACAGATTAACAGGTAAAACATTAAATTCAGTATTTCAGTGTACATACAGTTAAATTCACTTCCATCAAGCAAACTTTTTTCTGCCTTAGTCAGACAGTATCATAAAATAAGCTGTTGGAAATTTAGGTGATGTCCAAGCAATTTCTAACTTCCAGTGATGGCAAAAGAGTTATAATACACTAATAGTACAGCATAGGATAACAATTCCACAACAATTCCTTATATTTATCCCAGAATCAAGCCGTATTAGCTTTTACTAACTAATTTGTGTACTTGTACTAAGGTAGTTCATATCTAGCTGTATTACCTAGTATAATCTGGAAATCAAAATAATTCTTTGTAGAGTAATTTCAGTATTATATATTTAAGGGTGAGTTTGAAAGGTAGAATATTTTAGTCAGCTAGAAGTGTTTTGGAAGATATTCAAACCAAACCTGAAAATCTGAGAACAGATGTTTAAATTTTATTATTTACTAAAATAACAGAATTTATGTCAGTCCAATCTGACGTTGCGGTAGGTTACATTGACACCAGACCAGCCATTACCAGCAGTTATCTACACAAGAAAAAGGCAACTCTGATTTCTGTTTTGAAGCACTGTATTTTCAGTCATTTAATTCCTGATTAGGGCTGTGAAACTACAAACTTGTGCATTTATTTTAGTATACGAATACTCTTTTTCAGTGTAAAACACTGTATTCACATGCTTATCAGTGAACAAAAGCATCTTTATGTGATTTTATAACTACTGCATTTTCTACAGATTACCTACTTATAGGCCTCATTGTGTTTTCCTTATTTCAAAGCCAACCTGCAAAAAATCTCCTTTGAAAACAATGGAAATTCTTTAGATTCATGTAGCACTTCAGAAAGTTTGACTTAATGCTATGACACAGTTGACAGTCTTTGATCAAATAATTTCAAAACCTAAGCTTGTAAAATATTCAAACCAATCTTTTTATTTCTGCAATGCATTCATAAAGTAGACTGCTAGCAGTGATTGAATTTTAGACTTTTTTTAAAGCACCCTATTTATTCAAAAACAACTCTTATTGTCTTTAAGATATCATAGCGATAGCAAGCACAAAAATATTGAAATAGAAAAGTTGTTCTATTATCCATATTATAAGGTTTGGCAGTAGCTAATAATTCACTTAAGAAGTCTAAAACCTTGATTTTACATTACTCTGTTTTCTGAAAATCTTTTAGGAGATGAATTTTTCATATACTTGGTCTTACTTTTTGGTCAAATTGATTTGAGTTTGGGAATTTTTTTATGAAACACTTTTTCCACCGTGCATATGTACCAATCAAAAGTGTATATACTGTTTTTCCCAAGTATGTTCTTAATAAAGTGCTTAAACCAGAAACTTCACAGCTAGCCAAATTGTTGAAATACTACCCAACCAGAAAAGCAATGTGAAATGGAGAAACCGTACAGAGTATTTTTAATATTTTTAATTGTCTGTAGGTAAATTTTCACCATAGCTGCAGCCTAGTAAATTGAAAAAATAATGAAATATCTCCCAGATTAAATTAAGTTTAAGGAATAATAATAATTAGTAGAAAGGATATCTAAGACAGGAAATTGAAATAAAGTTTCTGGCCACTGATTTCTGGGGCAGTTTCCAAGCTAGATAGCATGAGAAAAGGAGATAAAATGCTTTAGAATTATGCTTGGGTGGCATATAGAAAAGATTTCATGACAAAATTGGAATTACAAGAATCAGAAAATTAAGCTAATGAGTTAAGTTTATGCATTGGTTCAGCCTGACTAACATCACCCATAACGTTCATCAAAACATGTAGTAATAAGATGTCACAATTTTGTTCTTTTCTGTTTTTCTTTCAGTGGCACATGGTTATAGTTTTTTGTTTTTATTATCAGTCCTATGTTTGTTAAATATTGCTGGAGGGGATTACATGGCCTTGGCAGGGTGGCATCATGTAAAACAGATGATCTGTAGAATTTTATGAAACTGAATAATTGATTACTCTGACAAAATCCTAGACTCAACCACCCAAGCAGACATTCCTTTCATTCTTCTCTTCCACTCTTCTCAGCATGGCCTGCGTTAAGAATTCAGACATGGTTTTTTCTGTTGAGGTAGTTTTGTTGGAGACAGAAGAGATCAGGAAAGAATTGTTGTATTCATGGTGTTGCATTTGAATGCAGTAGTAGTACTGGGCAACTCCCTGATGCAGTCAGGGCATCATCTGCTGACTTGACATGTCATCTAAAGGAAGTTTGCTGGAATGTTATGGAGAGACCTCCAAAGCTTGTTCAACACTGTGGCTATTACCTCCTGCTCTTCTTCCATGTGGGCACCAATGCCAGGGGCCATCTGGTATCAAAAGTGACTACAGAACTCAAGGGATAATGGTGAGAGGTACGTGGGCCCAGGTGATGTTCTCCTCTGCCCTACTAATGAGGGGAAAAGGTGTGAGGAGAAGCCTGATACCGCATGTCTGCAATTGGTTGCACAGCTGGTGTCAGTGACAGAGGTTTGGTTTCCACGACCATGGGACCCTGTTCATGATATCAACATATGCTTGGGAGAAATGGGATCCAACTCAGTAAGTGGGAAAAAAGTATCTTTGCCAGCAGGATGAATGACCTGGTAAGGAGATCTGGAGGGCTTTAAACTAGGAACAACAGAGAAGGTTAGGAACTACCAGCAGCCTTATAAAGGAGTGATGGTCAGGGTTAACAACCAAAAGACCCAGGGTGATATGAATAAAAATGAACAGAAAATCAACAAAACAGAGGTTAAGGTGTCACCTCCATCTTTTGCATTTCAGCAGTGAAGTGCCTACAAGGCACCATCAGGGGAATAAAACTCAAATTCTTTTAGGGAAGTCAGCATGGTGGGGCGCCTCTATTAAGTGCCTGTACACTAACACATGCAGCATGGGGAATAAATGCAAGTAGTTAGAGATCTGTGTGCAGTTGTAGAGATGTGATCTTGTTGAGATCATATGGACATAGACCTGTAAAAGACAATTAAGAAAATTACCATGTTTATGTGCAGTAATTCATAGCAATACAGTAGATAAGGATTAAGATGCCTTTTATAAAGGGAAGAAATGGCTGGAAAACATATTGAGATCCTTTGAACTGGACAACAGGCATGTGGATAAGGAAGACCTTGTTCAAGTAGTCCAGCCGGGTTTTTGAAAAATGTTTTACCAAAGATTCTAAAAGAAATTTAACAGTTACGTGATAATGTAGAAGATTATTCAATGGTTATGTGTTCAGATAAGAAAGTGAGTAGAAAATGGTTGATTTTTCACAATGAATGGAGGTCATCAGTGGATTCTTGTAGGGATCTGTACTGAGACCCCTGTTGTTCAACATATTCATACATAATTTGGAAAAGAAGGCAGTTATTGGAGTGATTAGTTGCCTGATAATGCCACAAGTTCAACCGTGAAAACTGATGAAACTGAGGATATGCCCATAGAAAAATAATATATATATATTTGATGAATTCTAAACCAAAGTGAGCTCTGAGTGTTAGGATACGTCCATCCATTTTGTAAAAACAAAATCTTGTTGCTCAGGAGCAATCAATAAAGTAAACAATGTTGAGAAGAATGGTCAAAAGGATTTAGTAGAGCTGCAAAAGTTTCAAGAGAATAAAGATGATCTAAGGCCCAAAAAGGATTATGAAGTAAACCCTCAGCGTCCAAAAAAGACAAGGTTTTTAATCAATTATTCACTATTTCTTCTCATTTAAGAACTATGGGCAACAAATGAATCTATCAGATAGTAGGCTAGAACCAATCAAAAAGCAGTGTTTATTCACACAATGTGTAGTTATATGTCACGGTTAAACCCAGTAGGCAGCTCAGCCCCACACAGCTGCTCACTCACTCCCCCAGAGCAGGATGGGAGAGAGAATCAGAAGGGTAAAAGTGACAAAACTCATGGGTTGAACCAAAAACAGATTAATAACGAAAGCAATACTTGTGCCCAAGCAAAGAAAAAATAATTCATTTACTACTTCCCATTGCCAGGCAGGTGTTTAACCATCTCCAAGAAAGCAGGGCTTTGTTGCATGCAATGGTTACTTGGGAAGAAAAACGCCATAACTCCTCCCCTCTTCCTCCTTCTTTTCCTTTCCCAGATTTTATTGCTGAGTCTGACATCATATGGTATAGGATATCCCTTTGGTCAATGGCAAAGCTCAGAGGGTTTCAATCAGTAGGACAGAGTCTAGTTGGGGCTTGTGGTTAGTGGTGTTCCTCAAGGGTCAGTACTTGGTCCAGTCCTATTCAAAATATTCATCAGTGACTTGGATGAAGGGACTGAGTGTACCCTCAGCAAATTTGCTGATGACACTAAACTAGGAGGAGTAGCTGATACACCAGAAAGCTGTGCTGCCATTCAGCAAGA
>NW_010330694.1:10073-10490 GCF_000700745.2 Antrostomus carolinensis
GCAACTTGATGAAGTTCAATAAGGGCAAGCGTAGGGTCCTGCACCTGGGGAGGAATAACCCCAGGCACCAGTACAGGTTGGGGGTTTGTGAGGGAGTACATTATGAACTTATATCTCAAAGACTGCTTGCAAGGACAGTCACAAGATCACAGGGTCCTGGAAACCCCTACTTGTGAAAACATTCTACCCAGGCATGCCCCTGCCCCAAGCATGCAGCAGTCCATAGGAGCACAGAGCTGGAGACATGTTGTTGCCATGGAAACCATGGCCCTCTAAGGGGTATTTAAAAAGGACCTGCATGGACAAGTTCTGTGGGAGATGATGACCGCCTGACCGCACCACCCCTCGCCTCACCACTGTTAGAGCAAGCTGTGTGTGTGACTGCCCACCACTGTGACACCAAGGAACTGGGACCCG
>NW_010330694.1:10874-29262 GCF_000700745.2 Antrostomus carolinensis
GTCAGGGTTGACCTGCTGGAAAGCAGCCCTGCAGAGAAGGACCTGGGAGTACTGGTGGATGACCAGTTGACCAAGAGCCAGTAATGTGCCCTTGTGGTGAGGAAGGCCAATAGCATTCTGGGGTGCATTCAGAAGAGTGTAACCAGCAGGTCGAGGGAGGTGATCCTCCCCCTCTACTCTGCCCTGGTGAGGCCTCATCTGGAGTACTGTACCTAGTTCTGGGCCCCGAAGTTCAAGACAGAGAGGGAACTTCTGGAGAGAGTCTGGCAGAGGGCTACCAGTAATGTGCCCTTGTGGTGAGGAAGGCCAATAGCATTCTGGGGTGCATTCAGAAGAGTGTAACCAGCAGGTCGAGGGAGGTGATCCTCCCCCTCTACTCTGCCCTGGTGAGGCCTCATCTGGAGTACTGTACCTAGTTCTGGGCCCCGAAGTTCAAGACAGAGAGGGAACTTCTGGAGAGAGTCTGGCAGAGGGCTACAAAGATGACTAAGGGGCTGGAGCATCTTTCTGATGAGTAAAGGCTGAGAGAGCTGGGTCTGTTTAGCCTGGAGAAGAGAAGACTGAGAGGGGACCTTATTAATGTTTATAAATATCTAAAGGGCACGTGTCAAGAGGATAGGGCCAGACTCTTTTCAGTGGTGGCCAGTATAGAACAAGGGTCAACGGGCACAAACTGGAACACAGAAGGCTCCATCTGAAGATGAGGAAAAAATTCTTTACTGTGAGGGTGACAGCCCTGGAACAGGCTGCCCAGAGAGGTTGTGGAGTCTCCTTCTCTGGAGACTCCTTCTGTGGACCGCCTGGATGCAGTCCTGTGCAACTTGTTTTAGGTGAACTTGCTTTGGCAGGGGGGTTGGACTAGATGATCTCCAGAGGTCCCTTCCAACCCTTGCCATTCTGTGATTCTGTGAATTGGGGTCAGTTGTCCCACCTGTGTCCTCTCCCAGCTCCTTGTGCAAACGAAGTCTACTTGCTGGCAAGGAAGTGTAATAAACAGTAAAAGCCTCAACACTGATCAACACAATCACAAATCCAAAACATACTTATGAGCTGCTATGAAGAAAATTAACTTTATCGCAGCCAAAACCAGTACAGTATAGTATGCTGAATCTATGTCATAGTATGCTGTAAATGCGAGTTTCAGGAGTCACACCTGGGCTGGACAAGTTCAGGAGGAATTCACCAGAAGCTTCTAAATATCTACAAATCATTTATTGTGGCAGAAATTGCTGAAGGATAGGAGAGAACTCCCTAGAAGTAGCACATATGCTTTCCCTCTTCTCCCCTGATGCAGACAGCCACTGTTGACCACTGCCAGAGACAGGACAGGTGAGCTCAACCAACCTTTAGCCTGACACAAAGTGATGAGTATTTTTAGCAGACCTGCACACATTTACCAGCAAATTGAAGTCTTACACATTGACCTAATATAATAATGATCTCTGCTTAGTTCTTTATTCCTAATAAATTCTAGCACAAATGACATCTCAATTACCACATTTCATTACAACTCTCAGATAATTTTTCTCTTTTTCTCCAACTGAGTTCAAAACATGGCTTAAACCACTCCTCATAAAGAAGTAAAATCTTTTTTTCACAGCTGGGTGGCTCAAGGGACAGTTTGAGATCCAGCTAAAGAAGGAAGTAGTTACTAATAACAAATGCTTTAATTAACTAAGGTCTGTTTCTTTTGTTGCCTGGGTACTATTATTATGTTTTTCAATATTATACACTTTTATTAGAACAAGCACACCTCTCTGATCCTTGCAGATAAAACAAGGTCAGAACATGGACAGTTGTAACATCTGCATGAGTTAGCACTCAGGGCTCTGGGATGTGTAAATTGCTTAATGGGTTGTTAACTCAGATGTGCATTGATAATAATTGAAAGATCAACTTGTCAACATTACTTATTTGGCTACTGATCAAAGCACTATACGAGGATGAGGGAGATAATATGAAGGTCAGAAAAATTTTCTGTGGAGATTTCAGTTTGGCACATGGATATTGTTACTCCCTAATAGGTTACTGAGGAAAAAAACTATTAAGAAACCCAGGGTGAGCCAATAGCACAGAATCAGTCGTGGAACACCATTCCAAGCAGGGAACCAGTCTGAGCCCATGCTGCATGTAAAACTCACTGGTGAGCACAAGGAGTCAAAATGCACAAGATAAAATCTTGTTCAGGGCTCCTAACAGGTTCTCATTTTGGTGTCTCATATGTGTGAAACCTAATTTACAATTCCTAGAGTTTCCTTGAGTTCAAGACCTACTATCCTAGTAACATTCACTAGAGAAGTCCCTCTGGCCTAGTTAAGCAAGGAACTCTGCAATAGAATAAAACAATGGCTGCCCGGGAGAATTTAATCTAATATGGTATCTAATATTATTTTGAAGGCAGGAATAGAGCAAAGAAGAAAGAAGGTTGCATTCATTTTCAGTATTCCAATGAAATTATTTAAATGTTACCAGCTGAATGTTTTTGTTTCATTATGTACTTTCCTGTTTTCATTTTTTTTCTTCTTCTTTTAAGCACAATTTTGTTATGGAAAGAGCCTGATGGAAAGAAAATAGAGGAGGGCAGACTGTGAGGCACCAACCCTGGCACAAAATCATCCACAAGAATCTATGAACTGAACCTGACAATAACTGAAACAAGTAAAACATTTGTATAAAACTGTTCAATTTCCCACAAGCTTTTCAGTAGCATTTTGTTAACAGAACATCACAATTGTTAAAGTGAAAAATATCAAAAGTGCACAAGTTTTGCTAGGGAATATAGAACCCAAGTCTGCCCTTTTGCACTCTCTTCAATAAAGGAAAAGCCACTATATTACCAACCACAATACCCGGTCAAAAAAAAAAAGTAAGTTCCTCTTCAGTGTATCAGTGTGTTCTGTCAGTTATCTTTAAGGAAAGGAGAAAATAAGTCACATACCAATGACAACAGCTTATCTGTAAAGGAGGTGTTGTATGTAATCAGTTTCTCTAATTGGAAACACATCTTATTTCTCCTATATTAGTGGATTTTCTTCTCTTAGATGGCTTTGCTAGAAGATACTGCAATTCTGCTCAAGTATACTATATCAAATCTATTTTTCTGCAAAAAGAAAAATTATATTTCCAGTGTGTTAACAGCAATTTGTGGGCTATAACTGAGCAGGTACACATTTTAGAGATTTCTAGGAAAACCCAGGGTACATGGTCTTGAGTTGTATCTGTCAGCTTGAAACTCTGCAGCATCAGGCATGTTAAAACAAAGCTCCTATCCTATCGTGTTGTGGGTTCAGACATATCTGAACAAAAAAATTACTGTAATACACAAGAGCATCTACACAACATGGCTGCTACCTACTGACATTTATTAAGCAAAAAACTGGCAGCAAAAATACATTATGCCAGTCATCGGGAATATGCATCTATTTATATTTAAAAAAACATATATGCCAAAATAGAAAACACAGTGTGATCTGCGACATCATTACCTAATACAAATTAAGAAAAATGATGCAACATTCTCATCTAATGGGAACCAATATTTTGAAACAGTGGAATCACAAGGTGTGGTTTCATCATCAAAAGTTTTCTTTTAAGGTAAGATTATTGAGAAATAGAAAACAATTTATCTAAATTTCAGAAGACCACTGGATTATTCCAAAAAAAGGATTTTTCCAGAGAAAAAAATCAGGTCGGTCTAAAGCAGTTGCCATCTACTCTTCTATTAGCACACAGTACTGTCCTGTGGATGCTACCACTGGAGTAAAAATTAAGATACTCAGGGTGCTCTCCCATTAGCATTTTAGTTCAGAACATGAGTGCCTTTTGTTGTGAATTTCTGATCATGTCCATTTACATTCACCATTGTAGAGCAGTCTTGCAGCACACAAATCGGATTGCTTTCAGCTGAAACAAAAACAGAAGCTGTGCCCCAGAGTGACATATACCTAGTGCATTCAAACCAACAACCGGTGTTGAATGTACAAGACTAGAGCAGAGCAGACCTAGTCTGAAGCAACAAAACACCCTGTAAATTAATATGAAGTGGATATCAGGTCCTTATCATCACCTGGTTTGCTTTCTTATCTGCTCCAGTTGCACTATTTGCTCATGAAGATGTACTTTCAACTAGCTAAAATGGAGGTACACAGATTTACCTATTTCTTTTCTTAGAACCTTGCATGGCTCTAAAACAATGTCACACTAAATTATACAACAATAAATCACAGGTGCAACAACTTGCATGTACATTTATAGAGTTCTGTAAGGAATGCCAGTACACTGCAAATTTAAAAACCAAGAACACTAATAACATGAGAGGATAGAAAGCCTATCTCCTTTCTTTTATCTGTTTTCTTTTGTTTACTTTTTGCAAATAGTGCTAATGATACCACTGGAATGACCTATTTAATACTGTCAGTCCTTTACGAAGTTAGAAGTGCAATATTTTCCATACCTTAGACATGTTAAAGTATCTTAAAGACTAAATTACAAACTGAGAAGAAGAAATCAATTTCCTTCTGTACAAAGAAAATCTGCAGAAGATTCTTGTATACAAATGCCATTTCAATGCACAAGTTCCTGGAGGACATTATCTTCCTGCCCCAGTTTCCTTGCAGGGTTCACTAGAGGTTGGAATTATCCCTCCACTTTAAGTGTTACAGTCTTCTCCCAAAGGAACAGCATACACTTGTTCAAAACTGAAGTCTTTGGTAAAGACTTTGGCCCAGCAGAGATTTTAACCCACTCAGTAACAGAGAAGCCAATTGCTATAGCCCACAGGTCCTCTACTCTTGGGGAGTACTGAAAGCAGTCGGGTCATACGTAATTCATCTTAGCAAGGAGGCCAGACTTGCCACATGCAAAATACTTCCATTCAAAGACAGGTTACGCACCCTTTGGTAATCAGATTTTCTTTCTTTTAAGCCTAGTACCCAGCCCTAATGCAGCAAATTTAATCCATCCAAGTCCCACACTTTTAACTCCTTGGTAATTATTATAGGTTTGAAAAATGCCACAGATTGTGGCAAAAAAAAAAAAAAAAGGCATTAAGAGTGAAAGGATTATGGACTTCCAGATTACCAAGTTCTTCTAAATAATACTTTGAAATCATAAGCAGCAAGGAGGTGGAGAACTATGAATATTTTCTACAAAACCCTTAAAATAGATGCCTAGAATTTAATTTAGTATGGATTCAGAAGTAAGAGTGCCACCTAGTGAGTCACTATTACCATACTGCAGATCCTTGTTGAATTTATGGGAAATCCCCCACCTGTATCTTTGAAGTGAGGGGAGAGCGGCTGGGAGGTGTCTTCATATTTTTCTTTATGCCATAGGATACAGCACAAAGAGAAGCTAAGTTCTAGATGCAGAAATCGCTGGGGGAAAATTCTATAGGCTCTGTTGTTCAGGCGGGCAGACCAGGTAATCACAAACCATCATTGTCCTTAAAATCTATTAAGGTAATTCATTTCAGCTGGCAAGCTCTGACAGGCTGGAGAAAAGGGGTATTCAGCAGTGAAGTTAATATATATTTTGTTTCTCTTACATATGTTCTAGTATTACTTCATCTTGTGAAACTGAAATAGTCCTCGAGGACAGGCTCTGACTTTCTCCATAAATGTACCAACCCAGCTGGTAAGTCATTCATTCACAGCACAGATGGGAATGGTGTGGATTCTCTGTGGCCTAACTTAAATAATAAAAATTCTGTTGAATCTCACCAATGTGCAATATGTAAAACTCTGTGAATTACTGTTCATAATTCATCAGACAACTACAATCGGTAAAACAAAATACTGCGAAGTCTGACTAACGTTTGTAAAGAAGTTTATACTGAGACAACAGCAATCTATACTCTGTTCCTGAGAGACAATATAATCCTCAATCTGTCTGTTCCATTACCTAGTACATACTTTTCTAAAATTTGTTTTTTTAGTTTCTACGTACTAATTGCTAATCCCCACATTAAGCATCTCAGAGATGTCTCACAGCTTTTCAGCCAGACAGCAAAATCTTAGAGTAACAGATTAAGTTACACAGGGGTATATAGAGGAAAGGAAGGAAAGCAGGAAAGGGGCAGCCCGGGCCAGCCTGCAGAACTCCCTTTCCTTCCCCACTTTGCTGGCTTCACCTCCATGGTTGTTCCCTTCCTCATGCAGCTACTTCCCCTAACCAATTCACATTTACCCCCTATATCATCCTGCAAAGTCTCCCAGATGCCCCACAGAGCCAGGCCAAAGGATGCAGAAGGCATAACTTTACCCTTATGAAGGAGATAAAAACAAGTTATTGCTAAGGGAGGAGCAGTCCCTTCCCCTACTTTTCATCCCCCCCCTCAGCAGGGGCTGCAGCCTGTGAAGGCAGCAGATGGGGATAGACTGGCTCTTCCAATTCCCATCTGAAGGACAGGCAGTCTGCTACTCTCTGCATATTGCCACCCTAGTCAACAGCTGAATTTCCTTAAACCTCCAGTGAGCTCTGATTTTTCCCTTCCTATAACTACACACCTTGTTCAAACCAGTTCTAATAAGTCAACATCACACTCATTCTTTTCCTAGAAATGGTTACTCGCATCTTTTATGTGGCTATGTGCATTCATGCCTCTGTCATCCATTTGGATTTATTCCCAGAGCTGCTTTTCATTTGACAGCCATTGTTTCCTGTAATTTTTATACCTTGTACCCATGTTTATGTGAGTGCAATTTTGCTTTGTCATATGCCCAGAAGGGTCATTTACAAAAGAAGAAAAATATAATTATCTTTGTTTAACAGCTAGTGAGACTCAGACACGGAGGTTAAGCGACTTACCAAGTAGAAGTCATTGGCAAAGCTGGAAATAAATCAGTTATCTTCCCTCTTTGAATATACTGCTTTCTAGACTGGAAAAACCCACTGCTGATTGCAAAGGAACAGATAAAATGATAAATATCTCTGGTTCCAATTCTATTACACTATTAAGTAAATCTTCAGTTGTCAGGTAAAGCCATTGGTAACTCAGTGTCATTAGTTTCAGCTCAGTGTTCGTAGCCTGTAGGAACAAAGGTACTACATTGAACATCCATTTAAAAAGCAATTCCATAACTTTGAAATGCCACTGGTTTGCCATCACTGATTTTGTAATTATTTCAGATCACTTCATAATATTTAGGAAAAACTGTCTAAAAGTAATTGTAGTACATAGAAGTTCATTTGCAAAAAACAGCTACCTAACCCTGCAGCTGTTTTTTCTTTACTGAGATGGCTCTTTTATGTCTAATTTTTATTAAACTGTAGTGATCAGGCAGATATTCAACATAAACTCAGAAGCTAAACATTAAAAAAGATGTAGTAAAGGCTACAAATCTCAAACCTACTCAATCAGAGAATGAAAATTGACAGATCTGGTGGTTACATTAGCTGCTCACACAGTATATAAGTAATATTAATACAAGTGTGGACTTTTAAATATGTTCATAAAGTAAAACTCCTCCTAAACAAATGGATCAGATAAAAATTCTAAGTCTGAAAACCACTCCCAGAATAGCATGAAACAGGCAATTTGAGAACCTGGTGACATTTTCTGATCATTAGTAGCAGCTGCCTCAGTAAGGACAGTTAGGCACTGGGAAGAGGATCCAATAATTGCACATGCCCTTTTCAGCTGTTGTGGGTTTTTTTGTTTGTTTGTTTTTGTCCAGCACCCTACCTGTAAAACCCAGAGATATCCAACTTCTTTTATCTAAATTCAAGTGGTCTCCTTCTGGAAAGGATGCCTGTCAGTAATCAGGAGACAAGAAACTGTCATATTACTGAAACATTATTCTGCAAAGGACTGAGCAAAGTGTTAGTCTCACCTTTCATTTTTTTTTTTTTTTTAAAGTTATTGGTTGGAAGCCTGTTCACTTTCCCCATTCTGTGCTGAACTTAATGTTTTCTGTATTTTACCCTTCAAAGCTGTGGTAATTCCACTAAAAGATGCCCTAGAAAGATCACCTTTCAGGTGAAATGGAGAGGAGCATGCCCTGCATGCATTACCACAAATAAATTATGTGCTCACAGAAGTGAATCCTGCCCAGACTGACAACTGTGAGACATTCCTCCAGTCCCGGCTGCCTGGATCTGCAGGTCTTGGGTATACAAGGCACTGTTCAATCCAGAGCCCTAGGAAACTTTTATAAAAGGTTCTTCACCTGACCACACAAGTTGCCCTTCTCCTTCCTGACCCAGATTCTGCCACACAGAAGGGTTTTTTTTCAGAAGGGTAATTAGGTACATCGGCTGCCCCTTAGGGTATTGCCAGCTCTTATCCCTGCCTGAACTCATGCAGACCACTTGGTGAGTGGACTGTCTTTGGGTAGAGAGGTCCAGAATCATGGTCAGAAATGTATTGCTTCCCAGTGCAGGTGGGCCTTGGATGTGTCCTGTACCTTATAGTGTAGTGCAAGGTCAAGGAAAGCCACACAGAGGATGTGCTGTTGGGGCAGAGGGGAAAGAAAAGAGAGTCTGCAGCTGGTATATCCCCAGCTTCATGCCATGCACAAATAATAAACAGCAGTCCTACCAGAGCTGTTTCAGATAATACCCAGGGTAGGGAGTGCATTCACTGTGCGTTCACAGTGTATCATTTCCCTGTCAGACATGTAGCTGGTTTCAACAACAGGAAGGGAGGGGGAAGCCCTGTGCATGCTCTGATAAAGATATCTAGGAAGGACAAACTTCTTCATGTAGCACAGGTTCATTTCTTGCCCAAAATTATGATAATTTGTGTGGTGAATGGACAGCACTCTCTTTTTTTGTTTTTTGCTAGCAGCAAAAACTTTTGGAGATTATAGCAGCAGCAGCAAAGAGTTTGCTAACCAAAACTATAAGCATATTTGCTTGGCAGCTCCTATAACATTCTCAACTTCTATATTTTATTTTAGAAAAATATTTACTGATGCTGCCTTGATCCTTTAAAAATAACTTACCTTCCTGTAAGATTCCTCTTGGTCATTCATTCCCAGAAATCTCTGTACTTGTAAAGGTATTCATTAGCATTTTTAGAGCAAATGAATTAAATGGGCTAGTGGTACCTAGTACCACTGTACTCAAGCATAACAGCACACAGACCAAACTGGTAGGTGAGGTGACAGAGAAGAGGAATAAACATGGTGGAGCTATCAAGATAGGAGCACTAGAAAAAGACTTTCTAGTCACAGCTTCCTTCTTTCTGTATGTAAATGTAAAAAAAAAAAAAAATACATACAAGAGCTCATCGTAACCTTCTGCAACACAGAAGAAACATATCCTGAATAAAATGACAAAATTTGATAGATACAGTGCTAAGTAGAAATGGATAGATATTTGGGAGCTCTGGAGCTACTGGAGAGGGTCCAGCAAAGGGCAGAGAAGATGAAGGGACTGGAGCATCTCTCACATGAGGAAAGGCTGAGAGCTGGAGCTGTTCAGCCTGAAGAACAGAAGGCTCAGGAGGGATCTTATAAATATCTGAAGGGAGGGTGCAAAGAGGACACAGCCAGGTTCTTTTCAGTGGTGCCCAGTGACAGGACAAGATGCAATGGGCACAAACTGGAACACAGGAAGTTCTCTCTGAATATCAGGAAACACTTTTTTATTTTGTGAGTGACCAAACATTGGCACAGGTTGTCCAGAGATGTGGTGGAGTCTCCCACCTTGGAGATATTCAAAAGCCATCTGGACATGGTCCTGGGCAACTGGCTCCATGTGCCCCTGCTTGAAGAGGGATGTTGGACCAGATGACCTTGAGAGCTTCCTTTCAGTCTCAAATATTCTACGACTTTGTGAAAATTTCTTGCAATAATATTTTTTTCATCTTATTCCATCTACATTTTAGAGTAAATTATAGAGAAGCAGCCTAAGCTACTACACTTTCAAGTTACAAAATAAATTGTTTGAGTCAGAAAGCCTAAAATTAATCCAGATTTTTCCTGTGGGACATTTGCATTCAGAGGTAACCTTTCAGGTGTGAAAACATGTTTTTTTTTCCATGGGTTTAATAACTCAGTTATACATTGATCAGACAGTATGCAGTGAATGAAGCAGCGTCAAAGCCACTGATTAGGCATTTCACTTGGTACACATAATCTATCTTGGCTACTAAGGATCTGTTTATGTAATCCACTTTCCTATAGAAATTGCTCTAAACATACACTGTGTTCCTAAAGAAAGCATATGTCTTAATGCTTTATTTTGTTTACTACTTTTTCCACAAGAAGTTAATTATGTGGACCAGATGAACAACATTTCTTCCCAGGAGATAAAACTTTGTAGACTTGAGGAAATGACAAAGCCCTTCAACTTGTATACAACTAAACTGACATATATCATATCTGCCAATCTACAATTATATTTGTTTCTATCCTAGTGCTTTAGAGGTCTGAAATGCAGGGATATATTTCATATGTAAGTACAAAAATTAGCCTATTTTTTAATCATAATGGGAGTTTCCCATAATCTTGCATTGTATTTCCAATATACAAATTCCACTCAATGCAAAAAAAAAAAAAAAAAAAAATCTTTATTGAAACAGTTATAATTTAAAGCATAAAACAACTGTTATACACATGAAAAACTTGTTATAAAACTGCTGAAGTATAGTTGTTTAGTGTACAGCATACACAGAATTCATTGGTGATAGCAAAACTAGAGGGCATTTTAATTTTAGCTGCTCAGCACCTGAACAGATCTATTTCCCGGTTACGTACAGCCAAAAGTAAATTGAAATTACCAACATTTGAAAAGAAAGAAATAAACTTGCAACCTTTTTAGGGAAATCCTCAACATGCAGAGCTTCCACTGAGCCAAAAGAACATTCTGTACAGAACAGATTTACAGGGCTTGGTTCTTTCAGGAACCTGAGTTTGAGAAGTAAGTTCTGTAAGTGGCACTCCTAATCAATATACTGATAAAAAATGTTGGCCTACTGTGAGAACATATCATGGTTATAATAACTACTGTGACTTAGTCTGAGTTTTTAGTAAACAGCAGGAAATATAACTAAGAAGAAACATCTAAAAATATTTTAGAACTAGGAACAACGCAATTAAATAAAGTGTCTGTATGTCACTGAACTCCAGTATCATGGAAAATTAGGCCTACAATACTAACAGCTTACAACAACGTAAGATCACCTCTTCCCAATAATCTACATACTGAATATGATACTTTTCAGACTCATTATTATTCTATTCTGATCCAAGCAATGGAATTTATCTCATGTACCTTGAAAGTTAAGGGTGCGATCAGAAAGTACCTTGTTTCATTAAAACAGAATTTTCCTTTTCTGTCACTTCTAATCAGTCCTGTGTGTCACATCTAAGAAAAAAATAGAGGTCCTGCAAAATTCAACATGTGTTTGCAAGGCGTTGGGCCATTACAGCTAATACTACTCAATATTTGCTTCCAGCAGCACCTAGAAACCAAGGAGCCAGATGTCCCTGCTGAGAATATCTGAGAATATCTCAGATATCTTGCAATCTATACCTGATTCTCAAACAAATTATAAATATGCAACTTGTTATTCATTACTCATGCTGATTACTCTTGTCTTCTCAGTTTTACTGCTCTTTGCTTGAACACCTTCCTTCTGTTACACAGCAGCTTTTCAGGACCACAGTGTCCAGAAATCTGACTATAATATTTCTAGGGCTTCAAGTAAACCCCATTTTATTTAGTCAAATAATGTGATGATTAAAATTTGACAGATTCCCACTCCAGTTTATGCTTCAAAAAGTACTTTTGGGAAGTGGGGCTCAGCTAAAGAGCATCAATTATTTACGTGACCATCCAATTAGTCAGTGACTCTTAAATCCAATGTTTTGGCACTGCAGGGGCACTGGCTTGTCAGGGATAGCAAACACATTATTTCACCTTCAAGAGGAAAATATTGACAGGAGCAGCCATGACATCCACTCCCTGCAGAGACAGGTATACTGAAGTCAAGATCAGACAAAGTGAATTAGAATCATATATTACTTGGACAAAGGAAGTGAGGAAAAAATATGCTGAGTTTCTACATTAGAGCAATAAAGTAAATGAGAATAGAAGTCTACAGAGAGAAGAATTAAAGAAGTTCCCTTAAAGGTCTGATGGAGAACATCTTTATAGTGAAATAGTGCTAACACTTTTTTATAGGTAGATTATTGCCATCACATGATTGAAATGAGCAAGATTTAAATAGCATGCAAATAAATAGAAAAGGTGGACAGAGCATATCTCACATTAAATAGATCATTTTAGCATTTTCAGAGGAATAATGTCAGTTTCTCTACATTTATAATTTTTGTTGAAATAGGTTCTTAGGAAAAACTAAAGCAGTCATAAATCATGTGAACACAAGACCCTCTGATCTAAAATAAAATTCCTGATAAAAACGATAGGTCCAATATAAATTTTGAATGAATAAATGTTATCTGAACTGAAGCAGCACTGATTAATTCCAAAAGCAACTTGGGGAGTGACTTTATATTTGTTACACCAACTGCTTGCTCTTGAACATTAGCAGTACAAACTCAGAGAAATCTCCAGTGATCATCTGTTCAGAGACTTAATTTTGCATTTGCAGTGTTTCTGTGAATTGAAATACAGAGCTATGAGCATCTCTGGCTTCCACATTTAGCTCACATTTAAATTGCCTCTGGGCTGTATGGCTGCTACAGGCATGTGCCACACAGTTAGTGGAGCACAAGTCTGCAGTTAAATCAGAGCTTCCCACTAAGGCAGCTCTGCAAATCTTAACATTGTACTTTGTGTCAGTTCACTGCAGCAATGCAGTGCAGAGAGTTAAGGAGGACAAAGCAATGCAGTTGTTTCCATCACTGAGCAAAACAGAAATACTTATAGGTATTAAAGATTCAGCTGTAGCGTATCAGTGAAAGTGGCTCAAACTCTTGGAACATTAGAAAGCATTTTCAAATGCCACCAAAATGACCCTGTAGCACTTCCCAGTTATTATTCTGGCAAAGCTGTGAATGAAAAGTAGGTAGAGGTAGTTGATGTTTGTCAAGGTGCAAGGGGGAAAATTACATTTGCAGCACCCAGCTGATAATCCAGATACTAGCAGAATGTTTTTATTGATATTGAGAAAATATAGTTAATGGAATGTAGAGTGTGATTCGGGTGATGAGCTGCTGGATTGCCCTATGCAGGGTCAAATTGCTCTCTGAGTTTCATTAATTATATTGAATATATCTTCATTGACTCATTGGCCACCAGTAGACATCTACATTTTAAACACAAAATAAATCCCACTCCAGTGATAGCCTTTTTGCCAGACATTTATGCCATGTACTATAAATTCAATTCCCCTACACAACTACAGCTCTTTTTTTGAGGGGGAAAAGGGGAAACAGGAATGGCTTGCTTAGTTTATATATTTATGCATAAGACTAGCAGCAATGGAAATCAGGGCATTTAGGCATTTGGCAATTCTACAATTTTAGATAATAATTCTTTGGGTCCTCCTCTATCTAAACAGAAAAGTCCTGAATCAGTGTGACCCATTCTAACATGTCAGTATTTTGTTAGATCTGCAGCTGTCATCACCCATTAGATCTAAACTAGCAGCAAAAAAGTTCTGTAATTATAGTGACATATATAGTCCGTAAAAGTTACATACTGAGAAAAAGAGAGGCTTTCCTTTCCATTACCATGAAAATAACAAAGTACAAAAATTGTGTGGAATTCATCAGCAGTGAAGTTAAAATTCAGTGAGTTCCAGCTAAATCACAGAGCTAGTGCTCTGACTTATTTCTAATAAGGAAAACATGATAATCCATATGATGAAATGATAAAATGATGAAATGTCTTATTAGCACTGATTCGGCTAGCTCTCCAGTCAAGAATATACCTAAGCCATTTCTTAACTCCAAACTGATTGCTCGTAATGTCAAATGCATAATGGACAATTGTCCCACATAGTTTAGTACCAATCACATGATGGTCCTCAGCTGCTGCTTCTATCAAAACTTGCAATAATGTTTAGGATACACTGCAATGCAGGAATCATCAGTACCCCAGCTAACTTCCGAAAACAGAGAGCAGGTACAGTGCCCCAAACACATGTATATCCTGCTTTGGACCTGACCAGTCTCCTACTGAGCCAACGTGGGGTTTTCTGTACACTCATCAGGTATAGAGCCAACTCAGTACCTTTAAACTTGAGGTGTACACAAGCCCACCCTGTGCACAAAATACTAGGCATATTACCAGCAATATGTATAATTGCAAGTTAATACTAAATCACTTTCAAGAAATATATTGTCACATAACCTTGCTCAAGAGGTTGATAACAATTAAATGACAGAGTTTATACTACTGGAAAATAGTCTGTGTCTTTAGTATGCATATTCTCATTAAACTATTATTCCCATTGTCATTGATAGAATACATTACTGTCTGGTAATAATGATCAATTCTGCATCAAAATGAGGAATGAAGACTGAAATGGTAAACATTTCAATGAAATACTATCAGTGTTCTTTAATTATATTCATACCATTGTTAAATCTCATTCCAAGATTAATAAACTAAAATTAATAGTGCAGCTTCATGAGTGCCCAAGAAAAACAATCTGAGTGTGGGATGGGAAACTGTACCTTCTTTCCAAATAGTCAGCTCATTCAAAGTGACAATCAGAGAAATTGCCAACAATAGCCCTTAGGATTCTAGTGATCATCCAGGGCAATAGGAGAATGAAGAGCTGAGCCTCCCTCTAGGCAGATGACCAACACCTCCTTTGACAGAAAATTGATCATGTATCCTAAAACATGCAGGAGTCTGTCTAGGACTAAATAAATCTTTAGCAGACACTAGCAACTTCATCAGCTACTGCAACTTCATCAGCTACTGCCAGCACCTAATCTTCTGTAAGTAAGCTAATCAAGAAACAAGCAATCAGTGTCTCCTGTCACCTGTCAGTATTCTGAACAGAAATCAGGAATGCTGCAGGACAGAGACAGCACAGGAGCAGCACTCTTCACTTTGATAGCTCATCTCCCTCAAGTCAGAAGGAGAGGCAATCATTCATATTTATTCTGCACTGTTCAGTATCACTGATTTTTGAGCAAGCTCATTGCTGCTCCAAGGAGATGGACTAATACATAGATATTCCTTGAAATAACTAGATGAATCCTTCATTTCATACTGTTTTATTGTTCACCTTTCATTAAAAAAAAAAAAAAAAGTAAATATGGAAAATATTTTCAGCACCTGTTGTCTTGTGTGTGTGTGTGTGTGTGTGTGTTGATGATGTCCACAAAAACGGTATGGATAAAACTGTATCACTTTGTCATTTACACTCATTCATTAATTCATCTATGACCAAACTACTTTTTCCAAGTAAAAAAAGTCTGCTTCCTTAGTAAGCAGTCTCATGACTCAGTTTAGTTTTACATTTAATCTTTAAATGCTTCATTTTTAATGTCTTATATCTTACATCATCAATTCTATTCCATTGGAAAAGCAAAATCTTCATATTCCAGTGACAAATAGAGCCATGTGCCTCCAGTCTTGCCTCTAGTCTCCATTGTACTTGAAATTGAGATATTACTATGGGGAGAAAATTAGTCCAATCTGTCGCTAAAGGTAATTTTTTGTTATTTAAATTGTATTGACTATAACTCTTCAAACCCTAAAGACCTGGGAGAGCTGGGATCATGAGAGCAAAGGCAAAATGACAGGAAGATAACAAAATAGTCTGACCAAAATAATCAAAGTGTAAACTAAGACTGTTATGTTTGCCTTGTATATGAAAATAGTAATCAATCTGGAAAAAAAAAAAAAGGAAAGATAAAAATGGTTATTTTCCCCTTCTTTTCCATTCTTTCTCCCAGAGAGGTTTCTGCTCCCTCATTTGGAATGCAGGTGGCTCAGACATCTGATTTTGCTTTCCATGCATTTGAAGTGAAGGAAACTTTTTGTGGGAGATGTGGAGGGTGAGGTAAAAAACAACATACGGCAAAGGAGGAATGGGAGCAGCCATACGCAATTATTATTATTAATAATAATAATTATTATTATCATTATTAAAAGAAAAACAAATTACTGGTTTTGCCCTTCAATCCTAATTTAAATCTGCAAGGCTATGATCACATTACCCCAAAACCTCTTACAGAAAAGCTGAAAATTATTTTTAACATTTTCCTTACAAAAGAACTCTAAAATTAAAATAATGTGTACACAAATGTCATAATATTAAAACCAAAGAATTTTAATGCTACATGTTCAACAGAGACTGAAGAGTATTTAAAGTAAATTTACTAGTAAGTTGCATGACTGTCAACATAAGCTATTATTTACATATTAGCTAAATGAATATGTAAATTTTAATTTATTGTCTTGTTGCTTCAGAAGCATCCGAACGCTGTCTAGAGAGACAAAGCACACCAGATTTTTGTTGCAGAGTTTCTGTCGAGCTTGGATATTGGAAAATATCCAGCTTGGGAGGGTTTGAAAACTTGGAGGCATACTTATCTAAGGCCTTGTGCTTTTAAAATTCCTACCACAAAAAGTGAGTTCGGTGCCCTCACTTTTTTCAAGCGCTAGTAAAAATCCACTCACGCTAGAATGCAATGGCTTTACATAAATAGAAATCTGAAGTGGGACTATTGCAAATGGGCTGGTTGGGCTCCTGAGGGAAGAGTGAGAGGGAGAGAATTTTGCCCTTTGCAAGAGAGTGCCAAGGGCATTGCTACCTTTAACTGCCACCAAAGTCTTAATCATTTTGTCAGTCTTTACAGTAATACTGCCAGGTTTTCACGTGTTCCTAAGGCTGAGAAACAGCAAATGAGTAGGTATTTCAGCAAATGAGTGTCAGAAGGACAAGCTGCAGTGCAGTGAACAATAACTTCATCTAAAAACTGTATAAAAAACATGACAGCGTGACGCCATTTATTTTCCAGAAGTAAAAAGAAAAGGTTATTTGAAATAATGAAGTCACTTTTTTTTTTTTTTTTTTTTTTACTCCAGAAACTGGAATTTATGTTACAGAACTTAAGAGTAAATTAATTATATACAGCCCTATTATTATCTGTAGCCCTATTCTTAAACATGAAGCAGAATATTTATTTTAATTTCTATATCTGAGCTATAGAAACTTCTCTCTTTTCACTGTTTGGCTAAATGAGGCAACAAATAGAAATAGTCAACCCTGACAACAGTGGTAGGAAGCTAAATGTATCCATTAATTAGTTTTATGACCTGATGAGCATAGATACGAACACTGATTAGCTGACCACCTCAGGAGTGTTTGTTACATTTGCAATGAAGCAAATCAAATAACACAGTTTGTATTTGGGAAGCTGGAAAAGTTGAGCCAAATAGTCACAGACACAAGCTGGGAAAAATCAATAGTGCTAAATTTGCACCTCTATTCCTTAGTGGCAGTAGGTGGTCATTTGGTTAAAGCCAATTACATTAGTTAAATTGATCTACTGCACCAATGACAGCAAAAGTCAGAATTTGTTGATTTCTGAAGTTATGCTAATTTCACAAATCACTGTGTGGAGTGTAGCAGAAAAAACACATGAAATGAAGATGATGATAATAATTACAGTGCTTCTGACTGAAAAGCACCAGTCTATGGTAAGGAGTTTTGTTACTTAGATGTCAACAACCATTTTAAAGGATATTGCTACAACGAGTTCTGTCATGTTTAAAAGTTTATGCTGACAGCTCAGTTGTCATGCAGGAAAATGAGGTGGCACGCTATGGCAGAAACAAAGCAAAAATAATGAACTGTATCAGTCAAACCAAAAAGTCTGATGATGAAATCTGGGATTCTAATGATGACAATGCTGCTATTGAACACGAAAATATATACAGCCATTTAATCCCCCTGACTGCTGCAACAGGTAGAGAGAACTATGTCCCTCAGTATCTCTGATGAATATTAGCAATGAAAAAGAATGAGACGTGTAGAAAAAGAGAGGTTCAGCAACAGAAAAAAAAAGAATGAAAAGCAATGACTGATGAGTATTTTATAAATACATCGAAGAAAAGATTTCTGAATTACAAGACAAAATTACATGGTCTGATTTATCATATGACAGGGGGTTAGGATAAATAAAACCATTAAAACATCCTAACAGAATATTCAGAGACATTTAAAGAATGATAGGGATGGCATCTCAGCTTAAGGACCTTATTCTTCAGTAAAAACTGCAGGAAAACTGAATTCTTTTGTGTTTTTCCCTGTACTGACCCTGTATGCAATGAATAAAGCAAGCTGTAAATTTAGGTGCGTTGAATCTGAATGCATAATAACACCAAAAGGGTTCTTTTTCTTTCAAGACGGATGGATGAACAGAAGAAGAATGCTAATTTTGTTATGATTTTAAAATTTAATTTTATTTTATCTCTATACATACCCTAATAAAATCGGGGGGGGGGG
>NW_010330694.1:29274-34347 GCF_000700745.2 Antrostomus carolinensis
GGGGGAGGGGGGTTGTTGTTTGTTGGTTTAGTTTTTAATTTGGCCAGTTTTATAATTTGTTTTACATCATTGTGTAATGTTTAAGTATGGTCCTTAATGGCCATTTCATTCCTAGAATTGCTGCTGAAAGCTTGTTTTGTTACTACTCAGCACCTGTTCCTGATTCTCCAAAAGATGCTGGTACTAAATCAGCTTTTAGAAGTGGAATGTATCAGGTATGCAGTTTAAAAGCAATAATTGACATACTGCCTACTGACCAGCAATGTTTGAGACAAGTTCAGGCAACTGACAATGAAAGGAAGAATGATGCCCAGAATTAAGGAACATTTTCAGACACTGTTCTTCCACCACTCAAACCTGAGAGTATTTAACTACCGCTCATTTACCAAGATATTGCAGGATAAAAGCTGTGACAGCTGAGGCTACCACAACCCACAGAACTTAATGGGAAGTTTTTAATATTACCATGGCAATATTAGACACTGCATTCAAAAAATCTTTTAGCCTTTTTGTTTGTTTGCTTGCTTGCTTTTTACAGAAGAAAGCATTCCAAAACAAAAGGCAACAATATCTCAATCTATTGAGAAGTAAAACCTCTCCATTAAATTTGTTCCTCCTGTTGAAGAAATAAACTATGTAATTTACTTTAAAAATAAACATTATTAGACTCAGTCAAACAGAACCTAATGTGAAATATGGAAATCATACTGAATATAAACCCTAATACTGAACTGTAAGTAATTTTACCTTGTAATTTCTAGCATAATATTGTAGCCTTGTAGCTCAGCAAATACAGAGTTGTCATTGCTTATAACAGACCACGAGCTTAGCATTAAGTTAATGACACAGGCACCAGGATGTGTCAAGCTTTGTCTGGATTAGTGTTGGCCTGCCTGGAGATTTGTTTTAGCATGTAACATAATTTACCCAAATGACCAGGTAACCTCTACCTACTTTGTTTTACCTTTTGCTGAGATTTGGACAGTTGTATATATTTGTAACTAATAAATAGTCAGAACATGTACCTATGATCCTAGTATGAAATGTTGCATAGAGGAGCACGGACATGTGATGATAGTGGGAGCCTTGAAAGTACAAGCACAAGTAACACCAGAGGCCACAGGGCAATAAGTAGCAAAGGTCATCAGTTACTGGTCATCACAGTAATGCAGCCTTCAGAGCTGGGCAAAAACAGTTTTAGGGGTGACAAAGCAAAGAATAAGTACCTAAAACATGTAAATTAAATCAAATACTGTAAATTTGGATGTAAAGTTGATTGTAGACCAATGGAGAAAGAGCCAAGCACAGACTGTTTTAGCAAACACATAGAAATGACACCAAGTTGATCCTAAAGTGAGGCAGAAGACTTCACTGTCATCATACCCTTCCTAGTAAGGCATGTGTGAAGCTGATGACTTGCTGTAAGAGCCAGACGGACAGCAGAATGGTATCATCACACGGAGGAGTAGATACTACAAAGTTTGTGTATGTATTGTTTTTACTGTATGTAACTTGAACTTTAAGTGTCTTATGCATTTATAGTTTTCATGTTTGGTTGCATTTAAATAGATTATCTTTGATGGAAAAAAATCTTACAAAGAAATTTATGCCATCAGTATAATTCTTAGCTGTCACTATCTAACACTCTGACAAATTTTCAATTTCAAAGGAGTGAGGAAAAGGAGCCATAGTGCTGGACCCACTCCTAACCCTTGCAGAACCCCTCACAGCAGGGGTGATTTTCTGTTGATAACTACTTATTCATAGGTTATTCATTAGCTAGTTCATTATTGCACTGAATGCTTATATCCTGTTCTTTGCTAGGATAGGGTTAATTTTCTTCTTAATAGTTAGAAAGCACTGTGTTTTGGTTTCAGTGAGGACTGTTATGAGAAAAAGTGGGGAAGGGGAGGGGTGCTTCCAGTGTCTGTGTCTTGTTTGGCTGCCAGCTAAGTTAAACTATCACAGCATACTTTGTCAGTACTGTATAATGCCGATTTTGTAATCAAGATATGATGCGAGACAGTCCAATGTCTATATGACAGTACATTACATTCAAGCAGTTACTTTTAACAATCAATCAAGTCTGTAGTCTTAAGGAATGAAATCAGGTTTCATAGAATCATAGAATCATAGAATGGTTTAGGCTGGAAGGGACCTTAAAGATCATCTAGTTCCAACCCCCCTGCCATGAGCAGGGAGACCTTCCAGTTGATCCACTAGATCAATATTTGTTGGACGTGACCTATTTTCTAAGAATTTATAGTTATATACATTATTTATTTTTTAAATAATTCACTATTAAAGTAGCTATTTATTCATTTTTCTTTTAAGGATGAAGTCTCTAGTCATGTCACAAGATATCCATCTGTTTAGTCTTCTGGAATTTATCCACAATTCCAAGATTTGTTAAGAGTGAACATCAGCTGGTCAGACATTCCTCCAATCATGTCTTCTGGAATTCTATCCAGACCTGGTGAATTCAGAATCGTTTGTCACAACAGATGGTTTTAACCTTCTTGGTTACTAATGGAAAATACTTTATCACCCTTCTTTGAAATAAGTAAGTCCTGTACTGCACTTCTTTCAAAATGCAGGAGAGAAATATTCAGTGACAATCACCAATGACTAATGTGGCATATTCATATTTTCATATTGCTTGAACATTTTTTCATATCCCCCAAAAATTACTCTATTATTGTTAGCACAGCCATCATGGATCTTTTTCTAACATGTTGGTTTCCTTCAGCATCTCTTTTCCAAAAATTCTAACAGGCAGGTTTTGGTATCTATTTATTATTTCATGTGTTTTATACTGTATTTTATTTCTAACTTTGACTTTACCAGCAAGAGAGAGTGGGCTCGTCTTGATTGTGGGATCAAATAATTTTGGTCTTCTAGTAAATTTTCATGAGTTATTTCTGATTAATGGAAAACACTAATTTGTTTGCCAGACTATATATAATCATGACTAGTCTTGATTCAGCCCAGATGATTAATTAATCTTTATCTGCTATAATGACAACCAAAATAGAGAAATAGTATATTAGTGGCAGAATATTTCATGTTAGAAAACAGTCATCTATAATGTTTAAAAGAACTAAAGGATGCTTTTCTAATGATTATGGTATTAATAATAATAACTTTTTTTTTTCATTTATGCTGTTTTTCAGCCTTCTGGACTATGCTAGTTAGCAGAGTGATGTTTCTTCAGTATACCCTATTACGTCTTTTGCCTATTTCATTCTTCTAAAGTGGGTAATAACCACTGATTTTAATGTTCTAATCATGCAAATCAACTCATCAGCTTTTAGGAATACCAGTTATATCAAATTTATTTTAATCAATGAGAACTTCCAATTCCTCTTGCTTACTGCCTTCAAGCAGTAGCATATAGCAACTGAAAACTACATTCTTTCCACGTCTGTTGACCTTGATAACAACACCCTGAGTTTGTGTTTATACCACATTTGCATTCTTATTAAGTTTTCTTTTTTATTTTTGTGTTAATAGTTTCATAGTTGCTCCAGCTAATCTCCAGTTGAGAAGATTATCACCTTTTTTTCTGTGAGAAGTAAGCTGCAGTATTTATAAATCCAACCATCTCTTAGGATAAATGTTCTACAAACTGAAACCTTCCCTTTCATACCAGCCATGAAAACAGTGGTCCCCTCTGGTATCTTCTGCCTTTTCAGTGCTATTAGAATGACTCTAAGAAGATTACGTGGGCTTTTGTTCTCTGCCTCCCTTCAAGATAACTGAAGCTTCTTAAAGTGTGTAGTTCCACGTGAATGTCATGTAACTAATTTCAGTGTGCATCATCCCTTACTAATACCTTATAAGTAAGGTGGATTCCCTGTCCGCTTTTCAACACAGAGTCATCAGCGATGACTGCTTGCCATCCTGGGCTATTTGAGCTCTTTCTGTAGCTCTTACTTCATGCAGAAAGAGTACGAATCAAGGTATTCAACAAGCTTTTGTTCTATTCCTCCAGAAACAAGGGAAGAGTTGCTGATCATCTGATGATCTGACACTTGTAGAGGAAAGTTAATGTCCTTCTAGGTAAGGAAGCACACTATGTACAACATTAACATCTCTTATTTTATAATGCAAACCATAATCATGACATCAGTGTTATTCATCACTGATACATACATTCTTATAAAAATGTGAAGTATTTTATTTGTGGAGAAATATAAGATTATAGTTAAGAAACAGCACTGTAGTGTTAGAGAGATTAAGGCGTAAAATATTTATCTGATAAGAGGCATAAGAAAGCATTCCTCTTCTAGTATCTTAAATACTACCTGGCTGATCTTTGGCTGAGAAACATTTGTGGCATGGTACTAGTTAGAACCTAACAGGGTCAGACTACTGTTGCAGATTTCCAGCAGACAGACCACACAGTTTAAAGGAAATGGTACTCAAACATAACAAATTAATGGCCAGCCTTCTAGGTCTACCCTGCCTTACCCTTAGTGTTTATAAAGTTTGATGTGGTAACAGTAGAAGGTGGTAAGACTGAAAGTATAGCTTATCAGGCATATAAAGTAGTAAACAGAACTCTTAGTAATTTATAGGGCATGTTTTCAACTCTTTTTACCCATGTAATTTTCACATAAGTAATGTATAATACAGTGCCCCTATGCCAGAATGCAAAATGTAAATTTGGCATCACAGTCCCTGAAGCAGTTTTGTCACCAGTGTGTTCTGTGATAGTTCATTGTTCTGTGATTAAAACCCATTTGATTAGACAACAGAATAAATAACAAATAAGAAATGAGGGAGGAGGCACAGTGAATCCAGTAGCCTAAGAGAGATGAGGCTGCTGCAGATCCATGCCCTCAGGTCCAAACAGCAGCAAGGCTGAGAATATATTTCTAGTGCTGTGGTACATGCACATATATACACCACGTATTTACATGTATACACAGCTGGCCGCACAGATCAATACAGACAGACACACAGAAAACTTACACAAACAGCACCAATAGCCTCATCCTGTTCCCTTTTCTGGCTGAGCAGGATGAAGGTCTCAGCATGAAACATATATATATATATATATATATATAT
>NW_010330695.1:0-13480 GCF_000700745.2 Antrostomus carolinensis
GCAGGGGGGTTAGAACTAGATGATATTTAAGATTCCTTCCATTCCTAACCATTCTATGATTCTATGATTCTATAACCTCCCCACGAAATTCCATAAGTATTTGCTCTTGTCATGATTTAGGAAGCAGAGGGCAGCACCACAGAATGGTAATAGCCCTGGAGTAGAGTTATCAGCTACGAGATTTTTTTTTCAGATTCCTTCACAGAGATGGCATGGGATTCACTTTAATTAGCAGTGAAACCCTCAAAGTCAAACTTCTTGTCTCAGTCAGCTCTGTGAGCCCTCTCCATAGCCAAGGGCAAAAATGGGAAAATGATCTTGTCATAAAACAGGATCTGAAATAGGGGAATGGATAGGCACCATCACTTTGGAGGTGACAATATTTCTTGTTTAGAGAGAGAATGCTCAGATGAATAGCTTGAGCATGTAACTTTTACACAGCTAAAGCTGAAAGAAATGAGCCGTATACTAAATATGAGGGAGATGCTGGCTAATCTCATATTTGCATTTAATCAGGGTACTGAACTGGCTTTAACAGGAATTGCAGGAGTTCAGACCCACTCTGAGACAGGGACAGCTTTTGCTAGAAGTTTAAAATGCACAACATGTGAGGGCATGGCTCCTGATATGATCCCCTCCAGCAACTGTGTGCAGAGGGACGCCCTTGTTAAGCTCCCAGAATTAGGCACAGGAATGTCTACATGACAAGTGAAGGGAGAGCTAGAGAATGTAGTTTCAGTGAATTGGCTGGGATGGGATTTGCCGGATTAGCACAGCAGGTATAACTAATTGCGTTTATCCTGTCCAAGCAGCAAGCATCAGTGTAATGTGCCTGGAGTTGTTGTGCACTCTATGTTTTGCATCCAGGTTTCCCCAATCCATCCTACACACACATCCCTTAGGGAATCTCTCTGCTCTAGCTGTAACACGCTGGTCTAATCTCTGCTATCCTTCTGCCAGACCATGCGATTCAGGCCCCACTGGAGTCTTCAGTAGCTTTGTGAGCTTCCAGAGGTATAGGAGGGAAATAATTATGTCTGCTTAGTTCCGTTTAAGTATATAAATCAATCTCTTCTGAATTCTCATGCTGACCATTCAGGATTGATCCAAAAGAGAGCCGTTGGGTGTATGCAAGAAGCAGAACGTAGGTTGTAGGGTGCAAAGACAAAAACCTTTGCTCAGATTCTCCTAGTCCCAAAAGTACCCACATCCTTTTTTACAGGAAAACCTCCCTCAATGCCTGAAGATCTTCTAGGTGCACACAGATAAACATACAGTTCTGACAGCACCGATGAGCTCTATCTCACGCCCAAGCCCAATTAGCATTCAGAAACCCACTCTGACTCCCCTTCAGTTTCATGTTTTTCACCTAACACACCTACACAATCAGGGCCTTTATCAAACACCATGGTTCTCACAGCTTGCTTTAAAAAGGCAGTCAGAAGAGGAAGTTTCTGTCCCCGCCTTTGCGCAATACTTACAGCAGGCCTAGATCACAGAGGGGACCTGCATTCAACCCCCATCGTTGCCTGAGGGGATTCAAGACTACAACAGCCTCCCAAAGGAGGTTCTGAAAAAATAGGCTTTTATACTCAGGTGGTTGGCTGTTTATAGTCCTCAACCTCTTACTGAAGGCTTTCCACTACACAGGAAATAGTTAATTTCACAGGTGCTGGGAGCAGAAAGAAAGAGAGAGCAGAAGCAGCCTGGTATGCCACCCACTTAGAAGAGCACCAGAACCCACACCCCTCAGGGGATGCACTCATGTTTCTGCTCTGACCTCAGTGATGTCTTTTCTGTGCACCATCTACATAACAAGTGAAAAGAGAGCTCCCACACTCCAGCACTCTGCAGTCAGGTGTTTACAGTACCTCGGAGGAGCAGTGAGATGTGGATCGAAGTCTCCCCAGGGAAAGGTGGGAGCTGAGTGTGGGCTGTTGCTTCTCGCCTGACTGCACTGGGCTGTTACATAAGAGGGTGACACAGTTTTAACAGTATATCTGGATTTTAAAAAATAACATTTGAAAAAAATAAAGAGAGTGAAACCTGAATACCACTTTGGGAGAGAAAGGTAAAAGTACTTCGAAAGTAGAATATAGAGTTCTGGGTTCTAAGTAGATGGAAGCACCTGCTACCACAGCAGCACACTAGCAGGGAGAAGACTGATTCCTGTCCTCAGATGGTCTCTGTTGGCTGGTTCACAGTGCATGGCTTGCAAATATAATAGCTCAGGTCCTGGGAGCAACATTACCACCCAACCTTTTGAAAGCTAATTTACCCAGACAAAGCATTACATGAACTGTGGCCACTCTGCTGGTGCATTGGAGCTAGCCCAGGTCTCTCTAGCTGGAACTATACCCACACCATGTAGACATGCTCCTTCCTGGCAAATAAATGTTGGATATGAATTGTTAGGAACTTTAGGATAGCTAGGCTGAAAACTGTTGCTCCATGAAAAACAGTTTTCATTTATTTCAGGGGAGCCAAGCCTACTTTCCTGATTTCTTGCACTAGAGAGAGCACAAGCGAGGGAAAATAAAATCAGTGTTGTGAGGTGATCATTTTCTTTGCACTCCTTTTTACTCACTTCTGTAAATGTATTTAAAAGGGCTCATGGAGACCAAAAAACTGATGGTTTTGCAATCTCAGACTGAAAGCATCACAGAACTGAAAATTAGCCCTGTCATATATTTTTAAATCAAGAGGCATTTCTCTATTCTTGCCTTTTAAGTATTCTTACATCTTAGAATATTTTTTTATTACTATCGAAACTCTAACTGGAAATTGGTTTTAGAACTGTGTTCTTCTCCATTTATGTTTTGATTTCCTTTTTATTAATGACTTTAATAGGCTCTTACTTTCTAGTATATTTCTGCTTGTAATTTGAAAAGATGAAACAAAGATTTTAAATAAAGGTCCTTTTTCATTCAGCTAACAATTTTTATTTTTCTATTATATTTTACTTATAGAAGGCTTAAGAAAAAATAAATGAAAACAGTTTTGCAAGAAGCAACACAGAACATTAAAGCTTTTGTTCTTTCCATAAATAGCCCAAATCTGCCACCTACTGATATAAAGTAGAATTTAAAGGAACCAGGTACTTCGATTTTCCTCTGGAAAAATCTTGCTTACTCTCCAGCTATGCAAACCCAGTGCCATCTAGTGGCTATTTCCAAGTCTATGCAGGGAAAAAAAAAAAAAAAAAAAAAAAAAAGTCAAATATTTATCAAAATATCTATTGCTGTTGGCTGCACAACAAGCTACTGAGCCATTTTGGAATGAATTCAACAGGCTTAGTGCCCTGCGACTCCATACAAAGCTTTGCAGCTATCCTCTGAGGTGACATATAAACCTGTACGTTCTTCTGTAGTTTATTTTAACAGCAACAAAAAAAAAAAAAGACACTGTGCAAACTGCTTTTCTGGTTAAGCGCACCCTTCATTCTTGCTTATTTTCTACTTTTGGTTTGTTTCTACTTTTATCTGTCCCTTATTGGATCATCTAAACTTTCAGGGATTTTGAAAGGCTAAAAAAATATTGATTTTTTAAAGCTTGCTTTAAAAGAAGGAGACCTAGCTCTTTTTTACAAAAGCAAATATAATTTGTGAAGTTAAATGATCTGTGCTTTGTAGTATGCCACAATAACAAACAAAAGACATAAAAATTATCTACAGTTTTGCTCAATTTCATATTTCTTCCACTGTTTGATTAATATTGCTTCCAAATCACAAATTCATCCTGTCAAGCTCAGTAAACATGAAAAGAGTAATTTTTATTTACACAGAAGTCCCACGCTTTCAAATGCATTGTTAAAAACAGGAGAAAAAGGCATCACTGTAGACAAGGACTACTCCTGGGACTCGATGCCTGAGTACTTGAAGAATCAGCTAGTCAGTCACTGTGATTTTCAGACACTCACCTTCAAAATTGCTTTTAACATTTAGGCCAACTTGCTTAAGGGCAAACAATTTCAGATTCAGGTCTGATGATACAGGTATTTTAAATGTCCTTTGGTAGTGCTTCTTTGTGGAATCCAATTTGAAGACAGCCTTTTAGACACATTGATTTAGAGGCATAGGAAGAATTCACATTACTCCGCAGTGTGCCTCTGATCAGAAGGAGAGACTCACTGCTCAAAAAAGGATGATGTGAGCTCCATTCTGTATTCAAGACAAGAGAGGATCCTTCTTCACTGGGTTCATCTTCCTTAGCTTTAGGCTTGAAAGAGCCAGATGCTCATATGTGACCCAATCACCTGAGGGTTCTTCTAATAGTTAAGAAAATAAACAGGTGGTTTTGAGGCATTTTTCTTTTAGAACTTAGCTATCTTCACCTTCAAAGTGAATTGAGCCACAAAGGTGTTTATTAACTCCCATCAACTACAAGAGAGCATAGAGCCACTAGCTCAGAGGTATGCATCTCTAGACAGTTACAACTGATCAGGTGAAACTGGTTCTGGATTGTGGTGGTTTCATTCTTTGGGCTTTCAGCCAAACACAGTCCCACTCTGACTCTCCCCTCCTCCCAGGGAGCCAGGGAGAGAATTGGAAGGGTAGGGGCAAGAAGACTCATGGCTTGAGATAAAAAACAATTTACTAACTAAAATAAAAGAATAATTAATAACAGTAACAACAGAACGTACAAATAAGTGATGCACAGAGCAATTGCTCATCACCTGACGACCGATGCCCAGCCTGTGCCAGTCAGTGATCCCAGAGCAGAGACAGTCGCAAAACTGAAACCCTGAAGAGCGAGCCTGAGCGATCCCCAAGAGAATCCCCCCGTCTTCCAGTCAGCCCTGGTTAATATCCTGACATGACGTGATATGAGAGGGAATATCTCATTGGCACATCCAAACGCCAGTTTTGGGTTTTGCTATTCACTGCACTTCCCCCTCCCAGTCCTAATGCAGCTGTGAACCAGCCAAACACAGTGGCCTTGAGCTCCAGCAGCAACTAATTAGTACTTTATCAACATTCTTCTCATAACAAATCCCACACTGAAACTAAAAAAACAGCTATTCTAGCTACTAAGAAGAAAACTAACTCTGACCTAGCAAAACCAGGACATGAGTAGAGTTGGGCATAGACCTAATTGTTGTCAGGAAATAATGATATTAACTTTGCTCTTAGCAAGTTCGCAGCATTAGTATGGGCTAGTTCCACCGCTTTCCAAAATCTTTCAATGTTGTACACAGGGGACTGATGTTCCTGGGGATTATTCCTTTGAGGAAAACACTCTACTTACTTAGATGCTAGACAGAAACTCTGGACTCTCTATTTTGGGAATTAGTTTATCTGGATACAGAAGGTACAAAACATGATAGGTCCCTCAGTAGAAATCACCTAACATGTTGACTGTCTTTTGTAGATCATTGGGAAAGTCAGAGTCTCCTACCAAAAAAAAAAAAAAAAAAAAAACAAAACTCTTTTTACCTTTTTATCTTACCATTAAAAATAATTTTCATGCAACATAAAGCAAAAGTACATCTTTAATTCCATCATCAAAAAGAAAGACATTATAAACTCACAGGGCCTGACAAAACTGTTATGTCATTTAAACAACTGCAATACCTCAGTAACACAGATGGGGGTACGTGGGGTAAGAGACTATGTGGCCATGTCCTTCACTCCCATGGAAAGCCTGTCAGCAATTGCAGAATCCAAGCTGCATTTGCAGAGCAATTACTTTGCTTTGCCTCAAGGCAGCAAGGGAAACCTTTCAAAGATGTCCTTGGTAGAAAACGATTCTGCATCGGGCTCACACCAGGCAGGCAGACTAACAAGGGTGCGGTATGAGGGGTGAGCACTCCTTTCATCCATCTCAGGAGTCCCATCCTAGGAAATACTTTCACTCTGAGCAATAAACACTCTCTTGAAATTTGTCATGCATTTGTTGACATCAATGACAACAGTGTCAGAGTGATTTAAAATGTGGTCTCACAAAGGCACAGTTCATGGGCAAAACTGGTGGAACATACTGGTCAAGAAATTAGAGCGATGAATTGCATCAACAGTTCATAGTTTGAGAAGGAGGGATATTTGTACATGTATCAGTAATACCAAAAACGTGAAGGAAAAAAACCTTCACAGTCCACATGCTTCAATGCTCACACAATGTTGCATCGGAAAGTTGTGGTTCAGAATGCATGTGACTAAGTTAGACATCTGAAGGAGTTATGGATGTATCCAATACCAGCTGCTTAGTCCTGGCATATAAGGGAGATCTTACCAGAGCCCCAACCCTTCTAAAATGCTTGCCTGCTGCTGTGAACAGTGCAACAAAACACCCTTCTGATAGACCCCTTCAGGTAACCAAGGCAACGCAGCTAGCTTCCAGCCTCTCATCCTCTAGGATTGCCACTTCTTTAAAACTAAAGTGTCAACAGAAGCAGGTCTTTGCACAATTTTGGAGGGAAAACAGCCTCATCCTAGGGTATCTTAAACACTACATCCTTGGAGGGCATGCCAGGCATTGTGGACTGCCCAGTGGTGAGATCTGAGCACAAGGGTTTTGCCTCTCTAATTGTTGAAATTGCACCACTAGATGGGTAAGTCTTTGGACTAGAAGGAGAACAAGTAATGAGGAGCCTGAGTCTCATCTGAGAGGGGGTGTGTGACCTGAGTAAAACAGTGCTTTTCACCACTCAGTTTTTACCAGCCATCACCACCATCCTGTCTGATGCTCAGTCTTAGAGTTTCCACCACAGACTTTCTGCATTTTCAAGCAGCAGCTGTCACACCTTCACTTGTGCCTCCTCCATGACTGTGAAATGATCCCCATAAACCTTAGCAAGACTTCTTTGCAGTTCACCTTCAAGATCCCCTCAAACTTATCTCATTGTCTCTTTGTACTTCCCACTTGACTTGATCCACCTCTTTTCTCCTTTTTAGATAGAGAAGTGCTTGGGGGCAGGCTGTCTTTCTGCTCTGTGCCTATACTGCAGGTAGTATGTGTGAATCCAAGTCCCTGAGCAGAACTCCCAGAAGGGAAGCATTTGATGAATCAGTAGATATAAAATTGTCATTCTGGTCATTATGGAAATATCAAGTTCATCCATATCTGTTGAATACTCTGAGATGAAAAGAAAGTTGGCACACAACCAAACATGCAGATAGTCTGTTTTCAAAAATTAATATTATCATCTCTCTTGTCTTCAAAGGAGTTCTGCATGAAATGGGGAGGATCAGCAAGGGACTTCAGACAATTTTGCTTGGGACCAGCTTACAAAAGAAAAAGGTGAAGCATTACAAAGCCGAGGAAGTCAGAGTAAAGACAAATCATTCCCGTGGTGAATAGCTCCTTGAAGAATCAAAATTCATTTGGAAGCATCTTAGCATTGAGTTTTCAGGGCCCTGTATTGACAAATGAGACTACCACCAGTAGACTCAGGGCAGGAGTTTTATAAATGTTCGCTGTTCCTTCTGTTTATTGAAGCTTTGCTCATGCATCTAAATGACAGAACTAGAACTTGCTTGCCATTTTAGGACACTGCTGCCTGCATTTCAAAAAATACTTCTACAGTGACCTTGATCAATCAGTTTGCCACTACTCAGTGCTTTTATCTAATGATAAGTATTGCAGAGAAAATGGAATGGTACTGAATACCACTGCCTTGCAGTGACTTAGGATTTTTTCACACACCTCTGCTAAAATCACTAGGGAAAGTAGCACTGGCAAACAAAGGGGACTACGACAGTGTGACCCAATCTTTTGTTTTCCTGTGTCAACACATTGCACTGTTGCTACTTTGCCTGTGTCAATAGTTACTGGAAAACCCTCCTTTTCCAGCTTTCTTACCTGAAAACATATTAACACATAAGGGAATACTTGAATGACACATGTACAAAACGTACTAAATGGATAGTAAATGCAATTGGGTGTTTTGAAAGAAGTTTGGCATGTCAAATGTTTTTAGCAGATGATTTTTTTTTTTCCCCCTCCCTGGTATAATGAGTTGGGTGTTGTACAATACATCACTTTGCATGATTCACTGAGCTTATATAATACCTATTTGCATAGCACTGCTTTTTTGAATACCAGTTCCACCCCTGCAACAAAACCTGCAAATTTCAAAAATATTTGTTGGGATACTCATTTTTTATCAGATTCATCTGATGTAAGGAGGGCTGTATGAAACCCATGGCAGCCTAATTGAAATATTTATGAGAACTAGTGATCACAAAATAATAGTTTAAGGTGTTGAATTTTAATTTTCCCAAATCTTACAGCAGGTGAATATAAAGAGCTTCAAAAATTTTAATTCCATCCATCTTCTTCACCAAGAGAAAAGTATGAAATTTTTCTTCTACTTTCCCTGCCAAAAAAAGGAAAGACTTTTTCAAACATTTTGAAATTAAAAGTCTTTTACATTCTCAGTTAAATCATAGCATAGTGCTTTTCCTTTAAATTTAGATTATAATATACAGTTCATAAACTAAAAATACAGAATTCCTGTCATATTTTTAAATCTCAATGCAAAATTAATAGTGAAACCACTGAATGATCTCTGTTGTACCAGAAGTTGAGATGATGGACTTGGACATGCTCTTAGCAGACATCTTCAGCCAGATTCTCTGTCATCTTCAGAAGAGGTAGGGATCTGCAATCACCTTCTCACACTTCTCTAGTGCAGGTGTGGTCCAGCAAGCAGATGATGGAAGCTCCAAACAGAAAGCCAGTGCCTTCGGCTGCCACTGATGCACTTCTGCTAGTTTATATGGTATATGCCACAGACAATCACCCTCAGTGAGAAGTACAGTTTCCGAGTCTCAAGTGTGTATCTCTGTCCAGCACTGATTCCCAGCCTTCAGGTACGCCAGGCCATTTGAATTCATCCTGGAGATCTCTACTTCTAAGCATCTTTTGTATCTTTGTGATCCAGTGCTAAAATTGTGGAGAGAACTGAAAAAGCTCCCTGAAGAATTTGGACAATTCTATCTAAACCAGGACACTGCTAGGGATGTCCTATTGGACCACAGGCAGCTCAGACTCTGCTCCTTGGCAGGCATTCCCTGCACCTCACCTTACAAGGACGAATAGTTCTCCTGGTGCCCGGAAGAATCCTTGCTCAGTCAGAATTTGCTAAGAACTCTAAATTATGCCTGTAATATCAAACTAAAAAGGAATACGAAGGATTTGTGACCCCAAGGTCAAGGATGAAGTTCACACTGTTTTGGATTTAGCCTCTTACAGGAGATCAGTCCTGAAGAGAACCAGCTGGAGCAATTCAAGACAGAACCATGGAGTAAGCTAATAAACATAGTAAATCAAAGTTCACTTCCTTAATTTGTTCTCAGGCACTCTTTTATATATCAGTTTTGACCCATCTCTAAAAGTTGTTCTTGTGCTTTTAACAAGCAAACATGGAGAAAGGACAAGCATGTTACTCAAATTAATTTCAGGGCCAAGTTTTATCCCCATTCATTCAATTTGAATAAGCATGACAGAAGTACATGTGTTTTTTCATATGTAGGATCATCTTCAGAATTGTTTTGAGGCACTTACTAGATCAGGGCTAGACCTCAAATGTGAGATTGGTAGAATCTGTCTCCTTGCAGGTCCTGCTGGGGTCACAACATGTAATATGTGCCAAGACATCTAGAGCTGTCAAGACTCGAGTAACTCCACAGCTTCTGACCAGCAAGAATTTACACAATACCACATTTAGGTGGAGGAAGAAAAGATCTAAATTGTAGATTTCAATGCATGCATCCTCTCTGTGAATCTGTCCCTATGCTTTCATATTCCAAGTCCTGTAACCTTCTTCCCACTCTGCATATTAATATCCCTAATTATATTAAAGTCTACCATCACTTATTCATGAAAGCAGCTTTTTAGCACATCCAAAGTGACTGATCCCCAAGGTTAGAGTTACAATGACAGAGAGGGACGTGTGTGTTTTCACAGAAGCACTCTTTAAATGAGTTTTCTTTTCTAACTTTTTCAGCAAGCAAGGTCAGTTCTATTGGTTTTGTTCAGCTGGAACTCCTTAGCACTAGAAAATTAGATTGTGTAATCTATATACTTTGCCACCTGATCCCCAACCTAAGTATGCTACCTAGCTCCAGTGATTTTCTTTAATGAGGTTGAAATGTATATAACAGTTTTAAATATGCTGGCTAACATTTTTCTCCTTCTATAATTATGCAAATCATTATATAGTTGTCTCTGCATGACAGAAGTAATAACATCTTATAGAGACCCTGTTAAAACTCACTGAAATAATCTACACAGATGGGTATGATTTTCTAGAAAATACAACACAGACACATTAATTAGTTACAAACTATCACTAGCATCTCCTAACAAGCTATGTGACACGGGCTAAGGCATGTACTGTATAATGATATAATTTTGTTTTGTTTGCAGTAGATAACTGAAACACTTTCAAACAGTTAATAAGATCAAATGTAACAAGAAAAGTCACAAGCTGTTATTATTTTTCAAGACGTAGGAGAAGTACCATACATATTTCACATATAGTCTTGATTTTAAGACAAACAGTACTACAGTACTATATATATATATATATATTTTAGTGTTTTCTGGGATGTTTCTTTTTCTCCCCTCCTTTCTTCACTTCCTTTCATTCATCAACAGTGATGGAACTTGTCAATTCATTCCTGTATTGCACCCATCCATAACTCCTTCATATTTATCCAGGAATTAGGCACAGTCCCCTATTCAGGCCCTGTGTATGACTGGAGCTAAGTATACATTCCAAGAGAAACACATTATCAGAGGATGCATTTCTGATATCTCTATTTCATAGAATCATAGAATGGTTTGGGTTGGAAGGGACCTTAAAGATCATCTAGTTCCAACCCCCCAGCAGGGACACCTTCCACTAGACCAGGTTGCTCAAAGCCTCATCCAGCCTGGCCTTGAACACTTCCAGGGAGGGGGCATCCACAGCTTCTCTGGGCAACCTGTGCCAGTGTCTGACCACTCTCACAATGAAGAACTTCTTCCTAATATGTGATCTAAACCTGCCCTCTTTCAGCTTAAACCCATTTCCCCTTGTTCTATCACTACCTGCCCTTATAAAAAGTCCCTCCCCAGCTTTCTTGTAGGCCCCTTCAGGTACTGGAAGGCCACTATAAGATCTCCCTGGAGCCTTCTCTTCTCCAGGCTGAACAGCCCCAACTCTCTCAGCCTGTCCTTGTAGAAGAGGTGCTCCAGCCCTTGGATCATCCTCGTGGCCTCCTCTGGACTCGTTCTAACGGGTTCATGTCTTTCTTGTGTTGTGGGCTCCAGAACTGGATGCAGTACTCCAGGTGGGTCCTTACGAGAGTGGAGTAGTGGGGGAGAATCACCGCCCTCAACCTGCTGGCCACGCATTTCTACCTGCAATGTTTTGAGGTTCTTTAAGATATGCAGGAAGCATCCCAAGCTCCCATGCACATACTATATTCATTTAAAAAAAAAAAAAAATCATAACTGTTTGAGAAAATCAACTTCATTTTAATGTAATGACAACATTTTAGAATGTCAGTTTCATTGACATAAACATTTTTGTAAACATCAGCATAAAAAAAAAGGCATTCAGAATTTTTAAATAGGTCCCATGAGCCCCATCTAGAGCTCACATAAGATGCAAATTGATACCTTATGCCTTTTCTTTTAACTCTAGCTTCATTTTTCATATGAGACAACTCAGGGTCCTTCACAGGCCTTACAAAAATCCTAAAGCAAAGTCCCCTGATGTCAGTG
Organism: Antrostomus carolinensis; assembly: GCF_000700745.2. NCBI lineage: Eukaryota > Metazoa > Chordata > Aves > Caprimulgiformes > Caprimulgidae > Antrostomus > Antrostomus carolinensis. Next base: position 11,716 of record NW_010330695.1, read on the forward strand.
TGAAGGAAGAAGAGACCTGCAATTGCCCCTTCCTGGCAACGGAAGAAACAGAATCTTGCCAGGAGCAGGGACTCTTGCTGAAGGCAGAAAAACCAGCCACAGGAAAACCCCTGCCTTTTCATCACACCGTCGGTAATTGTATTTCCCACTTCACCCTTTTCAGATTTGTTGGTCACCTTTTCCCACTAGAGGAGAATACACTCACAAGGGTGAGTGTTAAAAAAAAAGGCAGCTGGCCTATGGTTCAGACCTTCCTGTTATTCCATGTCCTATCTGTTCACTCTCTCACTTAGGAAGGCCATAAAAAGGAGGTGTAGCTTCTTCTTCATCAAGGCCTTCAGTTCATTTCTGTTACAAGAAGATAAATTCACAGTTTTTCTCACTCTACCCCTTGGCCTCCTGGCTCCTTTACCCATCATAAAGTTGCACAAGCTTTATTCATTACTGTAAAACCCTACACATTTTAGAGATCTCTTTATTCCTCTACTTTTACCCCTCTTTCCCATTCCAGCTTCCCCTTTCCTGCACATACCTCCTCTAGACCATCCCTAGCCAGACTGGTGAACTCTAAGGGCACTTAATTTCACAGCTGCTTCTATAAGAGTTATTTAAATGAATATGACATGTCTATCCATGCGACAAGCATTCACACACACACAAATACACATCAAGCATGTAAACACCTTCAAAATGCAATAATTTCTACATTGACTAAATTTTACCTGCACAGTTTTCACAGCCATTCAGTAAGCTCCAGGCTGAGAGGAAATCTGCATGCTTGGAAGGAGGGACATGCTCCTTGTAAGCCTACCAATTCAATGGGAAACATGAGCAGAGGATAAAGGTAGGACGCTAATGTCTGGAGTCAAGCTGTTTCTGAGGATGAGATGCAAGAAATATCTGGAAAAGGAGAGAGTCTGAACACTGGGTGCTCGTCTTTCTCTCCAAATCATATAACAAAGACTGAATATTCAATGGATGAGAGTCTTGAACCTGAATCCCCTTGATCTCTAAATTAACCTGGCAACAGAATCAGCTTCTCTGGTCTCCTGAAAAAAAGCTAACTATTTTTACAATTTTTAGGAGCACTTTCCCTAGGGAAATAGGAAAGAGAAACGCATATGTCATACACCTATATAAAAAAAAAAAAAAGTGCAAATATTTATCTCCAAATTACTTAAAAGCCTTACTGTCCAGTCACACGGCTGGCATGTAAAAAACACACATATACACAAAAAAAAAATATATCATTGTGTAAAGAAAAGAGAATTCTGTTCAGTTTTTAAGGCATAAAATTTCATGGGATAGGAAAATAGCTTTTCACAAAGATATATTAAAGCTGCCTTTTGTGGAGTAAAGAAAAACCCCGGAGGTCAAGTAGACGAGAATATGCCTTTAGCTTCAAGAAAAAAACCACAAACTTAATGGAGATCTGTTTGAGAACACCGGAGTCTGCTTCAGAGAGACAAAGGGTATAAAGAAAGACCAGTATTTATAATGAGAAACCTCTGCTCATTCTCTGAGTGTCAGGGACTTCGCCATTGATGTGCTATTCCTCTTCCTTCTCCTGCTCATTCAGGCCAACTTCATTGTGCTGCTGTTCACAGCTTTAATAGCTATCTGCTTTGGACATCATTAGAAGTGTTGTGGCTTGAGGCAGTAATAAGTCTCTGATCTGTTTATTAATGACAGCAATCCATAAACAAATAAGCTCCATTTTGCCTGGAGCCTTGCTGTGGCTTAAGAACACATCTGAGGACCATTC
>NW_010330695.1:13499-33976 GCF_000700745.2 Antrostomus carolinensis
CCCATTAATTCATAGGAAAATATAACTTGCACATTGCAGTGGCTATTCAGTGGTTAATGGATCCCCCACTGTACATGAAAAGTCTTTCTATAAGTGCCCTCATCACTGTAAAACTTACATAGCTCCAAAGCTACTGATGTGGCCAGCTGGAGTAACAGGTTCCTGAAAAGTGGCAGATTTAAAGAAATAGTGTGCAGTTTGCTAAAGGCAAATTATTTTAACATAATGCTGCAATGACAATGTTCTACATTTAATCATCAGGCTCCTGATTTCCTCCTCAGCACGTGAATTTCACACAATTTATGGATTTGGGGAGATGCTGTTTTACCTTCCCCCTCCCAGCTGTTGACAGTACCAGTCAGGTTTATGTTGGGAGCCATGTTTGTGAGTTTCCCAGCTATTTTAAACAAAAACCTAAATAACTACATGCATGAGAGACAGGCCTCAAAGAGCAGCTGATACAGGCTTTCCAGGACATTTGACTCTTCTGGCATTTTCAGCATGGTTAAGACATATCAGTTACACATTTTTATCTTTGTCTGTCCAATAAATAATTTTAATTCTTATAAATATTTCTATGATGCCTCTCAAGTATAAGCACAACTATTTATCTAACTAACAGCTGCTATGAGCAATGGGACATTAGAGTCCAGGGCTCCTGTTCTTGAGTTTTCCAAGATCTATGCTGCTAATCACTGGACTTCATAATGATCTGTTATGCCAGGTATAACATGAGAGTACCATGGCTTGCCCACCAGTGTATGTATGTTTGTGGATCTCTGGGTGAAGGGCTCATGTAGGGTCATGAAAAAAACAAAATTGTAAAATGTCCCTACATTTAGATGGCTAATTAGAAAGAAAAGAAAGTGTATTAAAAAAAATTAAAAGTCAGTGTAGTTTCCTCTTCCTGCAGCCCTCAGAACTAATTTTTGTTAAGTGAGAGTATCTCACTTCACTGCTTTCTATGTTGTTTTGACTCAGGTTCCAGATACACCAGTTGAATAGATTAAGAGACATCTATAGTTCCTAATTCACACAGAATAAAGCACTATGATACTTTAAAATCTCACATGAATACACTTTAAAACCCCCAAATTCATGACTTTGTGTCTCTGATGCAGATCAGTAAGCAATCCACTCAAGCCAGAACAGTGGTAGTCTGCTTCTCATCTGCAGACCCCTGGTGTCCATGGACCAGTTCTCAGCAGGGACCAATCATCCAGTATGACATAACCATTTATCTACTCTTGATCAATCGTGCTCCAAGACAAGGGCTTATCTTATTTCCTTTAGGTTGATTCTATCAATTCTTTAAATTGTAGCACTTCCAAAAAAGTTATGAAGCTCTCTGTTTTCAGCAAGCCCAACTTCCAGATTCCTATGTGTATTTTCTACCTGCCTCGCCGGTTTCAAGAGAGCCAGTCTTTTATTCTCATGTCAATTCATAACTCTCTTTAACCAATTCTTACATTTTTCCTCAGAAGCATCAACACAAAATCTTTATTGATTCTTCCTCTCATCTCTCTCATAAAAAATGAATTAGTCTGATGATTTCCGGTGTCTTCTCACTCCACCCCATGCCAAAAGAGAAAAACAATAACCAAGAAACCCTGAAAGTTACAAAGGTGGGTCCATGTTATGTATCCTTAGACTTTTGCAGTACAGACCCATTCATCTGAGCCTGTCACTGTGGACTTCCTTAGTAAACAACTACAGGAAAAGGTTTTTTACAAGGTAAGATTCATCTGGCTCATTTTTTGTTATAAACTTTAAGATGAGATGCAGTTTGTCTTTCTCTCCAGTACCAACAAGTACATCACAGAAATCTACATTTGGTTAGACAAATCCCAAACTGGGTGATCAGAACATCCAGGATCAAATGTGGTACTTGAAATGGAAGGACAACCCTGGGACCACGATGCATTCACTGGTGGGGGGACAGGCGAGAATTGAGGGGTTGAACAAAGTGGATATCTGGGCATGTAATTCCTACTCAGGTGAGGCAGAGGATGTAAGTGGGAGAAGTGAATGCGAGCATAAGAGAGTAAGCAAACTTAAATTTGAAGCTGGAAATTCGCCTTTGTCCAGAAATTTAGAAGGCTGGATGACATTCTTTCTCTGAGAATTAAAAAAAAAAAAAAAAAAATCTAAATCAATACAAGAATATAATAAAATGCAACAAAATGCAATAAGAATACAGTAGAAGACTTTTAGTATAATGAATTCTTGCGGGTTTTGAAGTCTGACTTGCAAATTACTCTTTTCAATTTTTGAGGCTGGTAATACTGACAACTCTAATAGCAAACTCTCATTCAGTTTAAATAAAGCAATATGCTACTGGCAATTGCTGAGAAACAGGAAGGAAAAATAAAACTAAAGGCAAACAAAACAAAAAATAAAGAGAATACACATGCTGAGAAAGAAGCTATGCAGAACATTGCTTGGCTGTCACTGAGCTCAGATTGCAAAATATCAATGAAAAAGGCCTAAACTCTCTCTGCTCCTGGTCCTCTGCATTCCATCATATAACAGAGAAAGCTGTCCACATCTCAGCATGGGACTCAGACAATTTGACACACGATCATGTAAGCTTGTAAGCTTATATCTTCAGTTCCAGCTCAGATGAAATATTTCCTTGTACTGGTGCCCTAAAAATGTAGAAAATACACAGATTACCATTTCCAGCCACCACGACTTTTTTTTAGCACACTTCAGGCATGTATATCTGGTGCCAAATCCATTCTAAGGAATATAATAGGAGGGAGACTGTAGACTGCAATTGTGAGACTTATTGATTTGTCATCTCCTCTTGCTGTTCTAAAACCTGACAACAAGAAAAATTCAGCCCTGCATTCTATCCTCTTAAAACTAAGCTGTCTGACTATTCTTTGCCCTGCTCCTGCATGAGAATAATGGCAATTAAATCTGAATACCATGGGTTAATATCTAGTAATCATGTGAATGTAATTTTCAAATTAATACCCAGTAGAACAGCAGGCTCCAAAAAGCTTTCATACTGTGAACAAGAAAAAGATATTTAGTTATCAGACTCTAAATAATCAAACACCATCGACCTTAGTGTCAATAATTCTTTTTTACTTATCACTTAATCTTATTCCTTTCCAGCCAAATAGGCTGACACAGAAAGAGTCCATTCACTTATGCTACTTAAGGTTAATACATGGTTAAAACACATGGGACTCACTTCACCTGACTTTGGCTATCTAAAAGTTAGGCAACGAGTCTCAGATAGCTACCTAGGTTTCATCAGTTGAGGATATGGAAGATTCATCCACTCTGTCTTCAATATTTATGTACCATTCTCTTGAAGTATCTCTACGAAGTATCTCTACTCCCTTGAGAGGGAACATGACTAGTTAAAATTAAGCTAATCAGAAGGTGGCTAGTGTTACCTGAGTTCAATCCCTGTATCCTGAGATAATCTGCCCAATACCTATCAAATTCTCTCATACCCTGGTTCTCCCTTCAAATATATCCTCTAATCATCTTATTCATGGCAGTTACAGAGAGGGTAGCCTCTGTTCTAAGTCAATTCTAGTGACACACACTGGTCGGACCTGCAGTGCAAGGGGCAGCTGATGAGTGTGGGACACCCCTTACTATGGATAAAGTGCAAAATAAGTCACAAACCAAAGCTGATATTTCTTCAGAATATTTTGTTGTACTTGTCACATAGTTGGAAAAATTAGCCTGGTAGCTTTTTCTACTCACACCACTCACAGAGATTGCTAGCCAGTCGGTTTGTTTATAGACATCAACGTCTTGACTTAGTTGCCTGAACATAGGAACTGGTGTGTGGTGGGTTGTCACTGGCTGGATGACACATGCCCACCAAAGCTGCTCTATCACTCCCCCTCCTGAACTGCACAGGGGAGAGAAAATATAATGAAAGGCTCGTGGGTCAAGATAAGGACAGAGAGAGATCACTCACCAACTGCCATCATGGGCAAAACAGACTTGACTTGGGGGAAAGCAGTTTAATTTATTGCCAATCAAATCAGAGTAGGATAATAAGAACTTAAAACACCTTCTCCACACTCCTCCCTTCTTCCCAGGCTCAACTTCACTCTTGATTTCTCTACCTCCTCCTGCCTGAGCAGCACAAGGGAATGGGGAATTGGGTTTGCAGTCAGTTAATCACACGTTTTTGCTGCTCCTTCCTCCACAGAGGGAGGACTCCTCACGCTCTTCCCGTGATCCAGGCCAGCATGTGGTCCCTCTCATGGGAGACAGTCCTACATGAACTCCTCCAAATGTGAGTCCTTTCCATTGGCTGCAGTCCTTCACAAACTGCTCCAGCATGGGTCCTTTCCACAAGGTGCAGTCCTTCAGGAACAAACCATCCCAGCATGAGTCCCCCATGAGGTCACAAGCCCTGCCAGCAAACCTGCTCCAGTGTGGTCTCCTCTCTCCATGGGTACACAGTTCCTGCCAATAGCTTGCTCCAGCATAGGCTTCCCATGGGGTCACAATCTCCTTCAGGCATCCACCTGCTCCAGCTTGGGGTCCTCCACGGCCTGGATACCAGCTCTATTGTGGACCTCCATGGACTGCAGGGGGACAACCTGCCTCACCACAGTCTTCACCACAGGCTGCAGGGGAATCTCTACTCCAGCACCTGCAGCACCTGCTCCTCCTCCTTCTTCACTGACCTTGGTGTCTGCAGAGTTGTTTCTCTCACATATTCTCACTCATTTCTCTGGCTGCAGGGTTTTTTCTTCCTCTTCTTAAATATATTATCACAGAGGTGCTACAACTATCCCTGATGAGCTCAGCTTTGGCCAGTAGTGGGTCTGTCTTGGAGATGGCTGGCATTGGCTCTGTTAGACATAGGGGAAGCTTCTGGCAGCTTCTCAAAAAGCCATCCCTGTAGCCCCCCTGCTATCAAAGTCTTGCCATGCAAACCCAACACATTGTGTCATCTGAGATGCCTTGGCACATACACAGCATCCTTGTAGAAGACCCTCTCTCATCAATACATGAAGTTAAATGACACATAGGATATGCAACAACATGAAATGGCACTAGCCATCCACATTTCAGCAGCTGGATTTTGTTCAAGATCACCACACTTAAATATAGGCATTTAAATGTGAGTTAGGTGTCTAAGCCTCCATTAGAGGCAACGGAAAGTACTCAGTATACAGCGGAGCCCAGAAAACTGACATCTCACTCTGATGTAGAAGGTGAAATTCAGTCGCCCCTGCCTTCAAAAGATATCCATCCCTTTCTGAACTCACATTTGCCATAAGGGTGCCTTTGTGCATGTAAAATTTTCTCTCAGCCTTTGGAAAGCCTGTTTAAGAGGTCCAAAACCCTGCAGTCTGTATAGACAACAGCAGTACAGTTGAAACAGTTGAAGTGACTGGCGCATGTAAAGTATGAATGTTTTAATTGAGTACAACCAGAAGTGGCTCTTACTTTAAACATAGTGCAGTCCAGCCCCACCAGCCACAAGATGTTGAAATAGAGATGTTATGAGGTCCCTTTCAAGCTGAATTATCCTGTGACCCTGTGCTTTTATGACATTGGCAAATTCTGATCTCTTGGTCTAAGACCAAATTTAACACCACGTTTTGGAAAATCCCATGTCTTTGACATCTCTCCCTTTTTGGTTTTATGTCTATCAATGAAATGAGTGCTTTAAAATTAATCTACTTGTCAATACAGAAAGCATACATTAAGAATTACTAAACCTTCCACAAATAGGACTATGTATTTAAAACTCTCTTTCAAGTCCATGAGCAACTGCATTCATGTTCACTGTACTGCAGCTCAATATGCAACCAGTAGACTACCTCACCAAATGAACAACTGTGAGAGGTAATAACACATTTGAAGGTTCCACACGCTTCCAAGAGAAAGTTATTTAGCGCAGTTGTCACTGTAATTTTGATGCATTAGGAAATGTCATTGTTCAGTGGAGCTCAGACTGTTGCCTTCACCTATGGAGAAAAATGGCCTGCTGCCAATTTCTGTCCATTGCCTGTTGAATGATACAGAAAGACTGGCTGACTCACAATCTTTTTTTTTTTTTTTTTTTTTAAAAAAAAACCTTGCCTTTTCTTCTTTATTTAGCTAAATGCCTTCTTTAATTGTTCCTTTCATTTGAAAATAAAGATAAAAAGGAAACTAACAAAGGTTCTCTACATGGCTAACTTTGTAAGAAAGCACTGGGGCACATTCGTGGATTGCTTTAAATAAATTCATATATTCTGGCTGTGCTTTCAACACAACTAGGCATGGATTAATGCTATTTTATTCATACACTGTAGTGTCTCCCTGGAATTCTGAAATGTTATTTAAATGTATATTGCTAAGTAGATGAGGTTTGTAAGTTTTCAGCTAAAGCTGTGCAATACACATTAATTATGCAATTACTGTCTTGGGTCTGAATTTATATAGGCAATCAATTTACTTAGTTCTTTCTGCACCATTATTGACCAACACATCACAGATGTACTTTACACATGCATGTAAAATACTATTATAGACAAATTAAAGGCAGAGCAGCATTTCCTATTCTGCCTGCAAAACACTTTCTAATATTAAAAATTACTTTATTCAGCTTGAAAATTTTTGTTTAAAATTTTCTTTACTGTCTTAGCATCAAGTATTCCAGAAAATCTGACAAATAAAAAATAGGTTTAGGATAAAAATAGGGAAAAATTGCTTTCTGTAGTCCCAGCAAAGATCTAGTCTTCTAACAAGAGTCACTAGGACTCTTTTAATCCTAATTTATATCTAAGATATGGAGATTTGTCTAGCATTCCTTCTGAAGTCATAACCCTTTAAATGGGCACATTCTCAATGCTACAAGAAAAGTACATAGAGACCTCAGTAACACCCAGTGTTCCTCCATGTGTTACAAACCCCAAGTTTATGCCCTGTGATTTGGCATAGTGGCATTTCTTACTCCTGCTTTGTGCTGCATGAACATGCTGGGACATGTTATCCCTCAAGTAACCCTACACACAAGTGATATCCCATATGTGCGTTTTATTTCAAACAAAAATCTGATCAACCTACTCCCAAGACCCTTAACTCTGAAGCTAGATTATATATTTCTTATCCTCTTTTATTGAACAATAAATGTTTATTTTTAATAATTATTAAATACTTAATTTTTTTTTTTTAATTTTAATTAGAAGCAGTTTTCTGGGTGGTGGGATATATGGATTAAACTTCTCCCTAGCAGAGAAGCCACTGAATTCTCTAGCATCCAATGCTCATCCTATGGTTTCAGCTAAGATCTGTCTGTTAAGCAACCCAAGAACACCACAGGATTAAGCTCTGGCCAGAAGCAAAAGAATGGAATAAGAAAAACTCATCAGCCTTATGAAGACTGTAATACTTGCAAGCAGTCCTCTTCATTTGCTGATGTCCAACATTGAGGTGCCTTTGTTCTTCTTAGCTTAGGTTCTTCTAAGTCAGAAAGCACCAGAGAAGGCATTTAAAAAACTGTAGTTCTAAAGTGAGACACCTTTACTCAACCAACATCTTACTGTAGGTGTAAAGGTACATTTTTAATTCAGGTCTAGCTTAATGTTTGGTCTGAACTCAAAAATCCATACTGTCTGGGCCTTATGTATCTACTGACCATTGGCATTTCTGTACCTATTTGAGAAAATATCTGAAAGGTGAAAGAAGAGGAAGGAAGAGGACAAGCTACAGTGCAGAGAATTAATTGTAGATAAAGGCTATTTTTTTTCTTGTTTCAGACTATTCTGGGTAGCATTTGGTGAGGAAACAGAAAACAGGTTCTTCAAAACTCAAAAGATCTTCTTTACTTTGTATCATTTGCCAGTCAAACATTGGAGGAAATATACCAATGTTACAGAAACTGGTGTTGATATTCTGTGGTAACATCTAAAAATGAGAGCTAAATGCACATGTCCTCACCCTACATGCTCAAGTGAAAGCTATGTCTAGACAGACACACTTTTGAGAAATTGAAGCTGAGCTCTGTCTTTGTTAGGATCAAGAATCACTAATTTATGTCTTATTACACAATAAAACCGTCTAAATCGCAAGAAGTATTCTGGGACCTGCAATTTATTTTGGCTCTCCTTCTGCTTTTCTTTAAAATAAAAGTATCCAAACACACACAAGGTAAGCTCAGGAGAGGAGCTGGGATGTGGAAGGAGAACCTGCAGCACCACTGTGGGCTCTGGATTCATTTGCCATGACATTTGCTTGTCACAAAGCCTTTTGCTTTTTCTGAGAGGAACAGAGCAGGTTGTGAGCAGTGTGAGTACTTTGGCTATGCAAAACATAAATAAATAAATAAATAGAGTAAAAAAAGGTGATAACTATTTGCAAATTGGGATTCCCCTGACTGAATGCAGCTGTGTGCTATGTAAGCCCTGTGTACCAAAGCCAGTCATTTGGGTTCCATAAATAATAAGTGGTGGAAAACAGGCACTGATAAAGTGTGACTTATTTTTTCCAAAGTTTGTCTCATCTTAAACAGGCATTTAAAACTGGTCAAATTACCTTCTCCTGTGACTAGAAAGGGAGCCTATGGTGACCAGCTCAAAATACATTAACACAGCAGAAAATTGGGTAGGGTTCAGTTCACCATAACTCTAGGAACTTGATTCAGTTCCCCACACATTGGCAACCAAAACCAATTTAGAGGCCTTAAAGGATCATAGGTACCTCCAATAAGGTGGCAGACATGATGTGGGGTGTACAAGAGACCCGTGCCCTGCTGAAGTGACAGCTGAAAACCAGGCTACCTAACCTACCTGAAATGCATTACACAACCATGTGCAGGCAAGTGACTCAACCCATGAGCCCTTCACCTAGGTATCTATAAGCATGATAGGTATGTATGCTTCCATTAAATATCTAATTAATAGACCTATAGCCATAAAATCAAATGTCTGTGATCAATATAGTCAAGAGGACCTGTTATCCTAGAGAAGACCATTTCTCACTGATGCTGCTTGGGATGGGAATGGCCTGAGAATGCTGTATGCCTCTGTATGTCTCTGGAGACATTCAAGACCCGCCTGGACGCCTTCCTGTGTGATCTCATTTAGGTTCCTGCTCTGGCAGGGAGATTGGACTGGATGATCTTTTGAGGTCACTTCCAATCCCCAACATTCTGTGATTTTGTGATTCTGTAATGTGTCCCCAGAGGGCCAGAGTCATAGGATATCTCATATTGGAAGGGACCCATAAGGATCATCAGAGTCCAACTCTCTGCTCTTTGCGGGACTATGTAAAACTATGCCATATGACTAAAAGTATCATTCAGATGCTTCTTGAACTCTGACAGGCTTGGTGCCATAAGTCCTAGCTCTGGCTTTAAATTTTAACTGAGCAAAACACCCTGAGGGTAGGAGTTGAGGCACAGAGGCATTGACTAAGCCTTTTTAAGGAACTTTTTGGAGTTCAGTAATGAGTTAAGCTATGAACACATATGTAGCCCTTAGAGAAGGGAAGAGAAACAGAGAAAAAGGGAAGGAATATATATGCAGCTAAAATTCATGTTTTAGCTGTTCTACTGTGGCTAGACTTCTTCTGTTTTAATAAAGTACAAAGGGAGAGGACAAGTAAGGATATCTGAAAACTAACAACTTCCAGTGTAAATGGAAATGCTAGTATAGTTTGTTTCATATTAGGATAACAATCAGAGTCTGAATACCTAAGAATCATGAAAAACAAAGAAAGCCTTTGCATTCAGCATATGGCATAATGAGGCCCTTGCTCGCACAGCCACACTTCCTAAAATTAGATTACTTATAAAACCCATTGCTCCCTCAGGTAAGGAAAATTTTAAAGCTTTTCAAGTGGCAGAATTAGCAAAGCTATTTGGTAGTCTTTCTCCTCCTAAGACACTTCTCGGCTGTTTCTTCAGCCTGGCAGCTCAGATGAAAGAACAGCCTAGGATAGAACAGATGAGGGACTCTGCAGGCAGGGGCAAAAAGATCATTTTCACACCGTTCACAAAAACTGGATCCCTCTGCTGTATAGGGAACTAATATTAGCCTTCTCTACAGGCCTTCGACTTTTCAAGCATTTCTAACAGCTCACAGACTAGAACCATGTTTTACAAAGCTGCAAGTACCACCCTTACTGAAATTTTACTTGCATTGCTAAAGAAAGAAGAAGAAGGGTGTTAGAATGCTAGCTTTTCCTCTGCTTTTTTTCCCAACCCAATAGCACCTTGAAGAAGTTCCCTCACAGCAAGGTAAAGCTTTGATTTGTCCCTCCCTCCTGCTTCTCATTGTTCTGACTCACTCTCCACACAAGTGAGATATCAAAAAATCATGAAGATTTGTTGGAGTAAGTTGCGATCAAACAATTGCATTTCAGATCTCGGCAAAGATGAACTGAATACCCCATTCAAAAAGACAGTTGCCCAGTCTTAAAAGAGCCTTAATGAGAAGTTCCATTAATCAACAGTTAACGAACATTATCATAAATATTTTTGACAAAATGGCATGCATGAAAGTTCTTCTGTATTAGCAGCAGAAGCAAAATCAGATTAAAATCTTAATTAAAATATGAAGAAGATGCTTGTCAGGATCTTCAACACAGTAGAAGAAATCTTTTTTTGAAAATGAAGCTCTCTTGCTGTCACGTTACACTATGTTGTTAATGAGCCCTTTCAATTCGCCGTACATAGCAATATATTTAATCTTAGCTGCATATTTTAAATGATTGATGTTTCTCTAATTGCATTTTATGATATATTGCGCTCTGCCACATCTAATGAGTAGCAAACATGGCATTACCTCACTAGTACTCAACCGCAGAAATCAATAACTGACATTTATTCAATGAACTGCAAATTGTGATTCACTAGCTTCTCTTTGTGTTGAGTAAATTCAAAGTGTAATTATTTTTCATGCATATCACAAATAGCGAATGCATGTGTGGGCTAGCTTTAAAAGTTATTTGCTCCTTCCCCAGCTAATTACAACACAGCAAAAACTCTCAAGCCATCATTCAAAGGGCTGAGAAAAATCAATGGCTTGACAGAAGCCGTCTCCTTAGTTGGGTAGAGCACAGCTATCATTTACACTTTTGAGAATACTTCAGAGCCCTTCCCTAAGACATGTGGTTGCTTCTGTATTAGTAAATGAAAACGGTATCATTCACAAGCAATCTTGCCTACATATATTTACTTGTGCACAAGAATGAGAAAGAAACTGCTTGTTAGCTTTCCTACCAGCAAACAAATATCCAACTGTAAGAAATATATAACTGCCTCTTTCAAAAGACAAACTTCGTCAGGTGTTGTCCAGGACTTGTAGCAAAAGCGCTGACTTGTTGCTATTCACGAGTGATGGTTTTGCTTGTAAGACACATCAAAGTTGAAAAAATTACTACTTCTTGTCCCTTTGAAAACTCCTACCTGTGGCTTTAGTTAGTCTGTGAATTCTGTACTGAAAATGTCCACTGAAATCAGAGGACAGTACCAGGGGACTCTAGAGCTAATGGTCTGTTGGCATACCAGTGCAGGAGCACAGTTGTACAGATTGACCAAGCATTAAAGCTGAAAGCTCTTAAATTTATAACAAAAGATTGAAGGTCTCTTTAGGATCAGTGCAGTTCTTTGCACTAAAGTACAGCATCATTTCAGGGATAGCTGTACAGTTCAGGATCTAAACCTGCAATCACCAAGACCTGTAACCACCTCAGTAAACTAAAAATATCTGGGACTGATCTGAGGCATTGAGGCCAGCTGGTGTGAAAGGGCATGCATCCACATGGGTGTCAGCTCTCTTGCTCTCCAAAACAAGCTGGTCACATGCAATGTGCCGCTTGGAAATACCCCTGGCCTATGTTAATTTCCAAACAGTGCCCAGGAATTATGTGAGAGGCTGATACCAGGTCTATGCAAAAACTCTACCAGTGACCACTCTGACAACACAGATGGTCAAGTGCTAAGCCCAAGAAAACGCTCTGACACCACCTAATTCACCAGTAAAGATGTAGCCAATGTTTTCGTCCTATAACCCAGCACAGATTTCAACTTTTTTTTTTTTATAAACAGCTCCCCTTCAGCTTTAAGGCATTCACCTTAAAGCTCTGAGGTCAGCTTTCTGCAGCAGATATCATTTACTGTTACACCCTTGGCAGGGTTCTTTGTGTATTACTTATGCTGGGTTTATTGAGATGATTAACACAAAGTGAAAAGGTGCAATAGAATATGCTACATTAGAATGCATAAATTTAGCTGTAAATTGCAACCCAACTTCGATCTTCAATAATTATTACCAGTGGTGTCCCAAAAGATGACTGCAAGCAGATGATATCTGATGAGAACTAATCTAACCAACTCTAACATCTAATCCACACCTAAGCTCCAGGTCCTTAGCAAAGGAGTGCTCCTAAAGCACATGCCTAAGTTCCCTGCACAGTCACCAGAGGCTGGCAGGTGCTTTTGAAGGTCTCCAAACACAGAGCCTGCCTGACTGATTGAGGTGTCCAAAATTAAGCAGGCAAGATCCTTCTCTAAAGCCCCTCAAAGACAGTTGCCTCCTTCTATGAGGTAAAGAACTTAGGACACCTGATTTTTGAGGCAACTAAAGTGTATGTGTGAATTCAGTATCTCAGGCAGAGATTTCATACTGCCCAAAAGAGACACTGAATTTGCACCTACACTCGTAATCAAGCTTGACTTTTCACCATGTAGTTCTGTGCAAAGCAAAAACTAAGACAAAAAAAAAAAATCACATCAAGTCAAAGAGTCATTTCTAAATATCAAAGAGAAAAAAAAATATTAGTTTATACAAGTTTTATTTTAGGTTTTATTTTAATGGCCACTTGCAACAAGCATCTGCCAATTTATTTTCTTATTAAACAAACAAACCTCATTTATGTAATGAATTGACCACTGCTCATTTCTCAAGTTCAGTGATTTAAAGGAGGCTTCAGCCTCAGGCCTATATCTGCAAATAAACCAGTATTTTCTTTTTCAGCCCATACAGCCTATAGTTATTCTTACCTCCCAGAAAGATACTCTTGATTCTTCTTGGCATCCTTTGGGAGGCAAAGGATAGAGACAGGTGGAGAGGTTGAATTAATGGGGAAGTAGAGTTCTCACCATGATTTTAAATTAATTGGTTTTAATTTATTTTCAACCTTGTCTCCATTTTTAGCTTCTTTTACAAATGTCTCAAAGACAAGGATGCCTCAGGGTTGGCTCTAGAGTAATTGCCAGAACCCAACTCTAGATGTGAGAAATGGCAGAAGAGCAATCATCTCAAGTACATTTCCAGACTGTCATTGGATTTTCAACCAATATTTAAGGCAGATAGACAAAAGAGCAAAACTACCAAACTACAACTTGCATCCTCAGGGTTTTTTTAGAGAAAAATTCACTTTGATATCAGTTTTGACATACAGATTAAGCCACAGTAAAACCCCTTCCTGGCCTCCTAAAACCTGTTTGACTCGCAATAGAAGAAAAAAATATAGAAATTTATTTCCAAAGATACTTCAGTTTCTCTAAAATATAAAACTAATGTGAAGGTAGGGAGTTAATTTAACCTACCTTGGACAAATGCAGGTCTCTATCAGCCTTGAATGTTTCATCCATAGACAAACCTACTAATGAGTCTGCTATTCTGTTGAGGTTAACGAGCCCTTGAGCATCTGGTGAAGGCACAGACACTTAGCAATTAGTGTCTTTTATTCAAACCAGCTGACAGGCTAGGCAGTAGTTGATTCCCAGCTTTTATTATATTGTTGCCATAGTACCTAGCATGCCAACTCTGAGCCTGCATGCACTGATTATGTTGGTTGAAAACTGATTTCTTCACGTTTATGCTGAGCCCAACGATATGGGTGTTACGGAGTGCATTTGAACCACAAAGTCTCCTTTCAGGTCTATATAGCTTGTATGTATGGTCAACAAATCTCACAAATTATCTCTTCCTCAAACAGGATAACTAGCATATCTCTACAATAGGCAGTGGGAAGGTATTTTCTATTTGTTGTTAGTGATATTCAGATATGCAAAGATATGCATACTAGAGCAGAATTCCTTCCCAGTATACATTGCTCACAGGATGTGTTGGCTCCTAGAACACAAAGTACATATGGGAAACTCAGGATTTTAAATCGCCTTTGTGCCACTGGAGGAAGCTGTACCTGAAAAATGATTCAGGGGAGGAGGAGAAAAGTAAAAAAAATACTATTATTCCCCCTTAATGGATAAAGAAAATGAGGTACAGAAGGAGGTAACCACATCATCCATTTTCAGCTACTTTAGCATCTAACTTGCATGCTTTGAATTGCCCCCGGAGGATCCTACTTCTTGTCATTGGCTGTACATGGAAATTGCCAGCCTTACTTATTACCTTTGGTCTCTAAATTGTAGCTAAGATAAATCACCACAGCAGCCTAAAGTAAATGTTATATATATGCTTCAAACAAGCCAAGGGTTCTATTCCAGAGTGACAGCTGCTTCCCCTGGGATGAGTCTAGTGGCTCTTAAACCTAGTTATTCATCCCACCTTTCTCTCAACATATGAAATGTCTCAGCTGGGACACTGCAACTGCAAATGAGGCAGCAACTGTCACACTTCACAAGCTTGTTCAGGTAAACTGGCTTCCCTTAATAAACTAGGCTGACATCGGTGACAATCAAATCTTATTTAATATTTATATTGTGGTAGAATACACATATCAACCAAGCCATATTATGTTTGTCCTGGTCTCTGCTGTACCATACAGGTTAACATTCACATAACCTGTCAAAGTGGGTTTGTATATACACAGTTGGAAGAAGACTCAAAACACCAAAAAAATATCCCATTTAACGGCAATCTAATTTTCACAGTGACTTAGAAAATTTAGTGGGGGACCATGGATCAATCTCCTGACTATAGACTAAGATTCAGGGATGTATTCAGGGATTTTCCCTGAGAAGAAGACTTCAGACTGCCTTGGTGTATGTTTGGGGGAAGTTTTGATTACGAGTTGAATTTCAGAATTTCTGAAACTGTATATTGCCCTACTAAGCACACCTGAAGTTAAGAACTAGCATTTAACTCCATGGTTTTAACTCAAGAATTATCTCAGTTTTCAAAAAAGCGAATCTAAAGTGCCTGTTTAAAGTAAATATGCATAATGTAACTAAAAGCTAAAAAAGAATATCATTTAGAAGAATATGCAGCCAGAATGTAGCTACCTCCTGGAGTGCTTTAAGCTACCCAAGTAGTGCATAAAGAGCATCCTAACTCATCCACTAAAATAACTTACTGATCCCAAATCGTGGATCATTTCTATTATACCTGGGATATTTTTCTCTTTTTTTGATATGAAGTGCTTGATTTATGTCTGTCTGCTGTGAAAGGCAACTCCTTATATAATGATCCAGGAAACCACCAGGAGAAATTGTGCATTTTCAAATAGAAAATCTTTGCTCTATTCCTTCATTATTTAGCTTGACTGTAGAGATCCTCAAGCCTGTCCTCAAATTATCTTCACCTGGGCCAGTTGGCCTAATAACAGCAGTTTGTTGCCCAGTACTCAATTTTAATTAATCTTCTTTAACTAAAATCTCTATTAAACTGCTCTCAAATTTTGCTTTTTATTGGAAATTGAGTTAACCTTATCTGAAATTACCACAAACAGGTGCTAAATCAGTCCTTCAGCATTTTCTGACAGCAAACATTTTGAGGTAGGACTGATGTTATATGGTATAGAAAAAGGAGAAAGTGTTGAGGCTATGCAAGCACTGTTCAGCAATAGACAAAATAGACACTGCTGCATTATCAACACTGTTTTATCTACAAATCCAAAAATCCAAAACATAGCACCATAAAGGGTGCTGTGAAAAATAACTCCAACCCAGCCAGACCCTGTACAGTCAATAAAAGAAATGCTAGATAGTTTTAGCTATATGTATACAGAGATATATGTATATAAACACATCTCTGTGCCACAGTTTCATAAATAACCTACATTCCTCATCCCTCCAGCACCACTATTTTTGTGGTTTTCTTAAGAGTCCTAATGCAGGAGCCTTTGCTCATACAGTAGCACAGAACTCACGCAGCCATGTGGGCATAAAAGTCTACCAGTGCTGTTTCAGATGCAGACCTGGGGCCAATTTGATGCTATTTTAAAAAGCAAAAAAATATAGATAGGCCATCTGATATATCAAACAACAAGTACTTCAGGACATGTTTGACTGTGGATGTACACTTAGATCTTTTTATTGATGTACATAAGAATTTCAGTATAAAGATATGGCTTGGGTTCATTTACTGTTTAATTCCTAACAGCATTAATTACATGCCTTTGCATGGCTTTCATTTTGATTCTTTGGCAAAACATAGAGGATCATTTTAAAAAGATTATTTGTCTAGACAATGATTGCTTCTGCCATAATTTAAAGCAACATTTGATCTTGCTGGGATTTTATTTACACATCTCAGTTGGCAATTCTTTCTCATAAACATGGATAAAAGTACGCAGTACATTTTTATGATACTCTGTGATACCTTTTCATTGCTTTTTCAGAATGATGTTCCTATTTCAGAGGCACTTAGGGGTAAAGTGTTCTGTGAGGGTTGATTTAATCCTCTGTGTTGTCTTGACAGGCCAGTTCCTGGATTGGCCTGCCCATAATTTAGAAATCTTTCAGATGCACTCCTCAGTCTTTTGGGTTTAGGAATATTCACTTGATAATAACATTCTTTCAGCTTTGGCTGTGGGGAATGAAAATTAGACTTTCCAAACAGGTATGTGCTGATAAATTGGCACCGCAGACCATGAGATCATGTAATCATTTGCATAAATATGTAAATCATTTTCCTTGGTTTCAGCTGTTGGGCATAAGAACTGTGATAGCTCTCTGCATCTTTGTACATCTTTTCTTCTGTAGAGGAGATGGTACCTGGAAAGGAAGCAATATTTTGAAGTCCTTCAAATTAATATGAGGTATTTTTTCTATATGATCTGATATGTTTTACTAAATTACAAATAATACATTCTCATGGCAATGGCTGATTTTTTGTAACCTTATGCTTGGATCAGCAATATCACACTTGGAAGGATAGGAATAGGAAGGTCTTGGGTGTTCTTACTCTACCAAAAAAGTAATTTATTATATTTACAAATAAGTATATCTGCATTTCTTTATGCTGATTTTGCAGGAGACAAGATATATCCTAAAATTATGCTAGGATCCTAGATATTATGATAGGATCTGACAAGCACCCGTATGAAGTGAGCTGTAATAAACATATACCTATGTAATACATACTATCCAACACTCAGCAGTTCAAGTGTTCATATGTCTCTCTTTTTTTTTACAGTGCACACACATATGACATGCAGATTGCAACACACATGGACAGACATAGACCAAACTTTTCAGGAGTACCTGACGATTTAAATGCCTGCATTTTCTGCTGCTCAGCTTCAAGAAACCTTAACAAAGCAGTGCTCAGCACTTGCTCACTCTCAAGGCTCTTTCCAGCATGCCAAACTGAGCATCCAAAAATTAAGCACTCAGAAGCCAGTCACTTCGGGGTTTGACAGTGTTTAACACAGGACTGAGCCTCCTCTGTGATTTCACATCTGTGTAATGTCACTGAGATGTTTCACTGGTGAGTCAGGGATGCTGGTGACCAGGGGGTCAGACATCTCTACTTTTCAATCTATTCCTGCCTTTCTTCATCCAGGGCCTTTGGAAAGGAGAATGATAATGTTTGTTTCAGTTCATTGCCTTCATTTATGTCTTGTACTCCAAAACTGAATGTTAAGTGTTAATACTTTCCAACCTGGTTTTCCATCATCTCTGAAGGTGGCTTCTTTAGCCTTTCTCCACTGATACCGGAATGACTGTCATTAAATTCACTGTCTCCTCTCCCTCTCCTTCACAGTCAATTTATCTGGAGCTGAATGGGCATTAAAAACAAAGGAAACCATTAAAACTTTGTTTTCCAGGCATCAAAAGAATATGAAGTACAATATTTCCAACTGTTCTTTTGGAAAAAATAGACATATTTACCTTAAATTGGGAGGTAATTGATTAAATCTCCTCCAGCTGAAGAGATCAATGATGAAAAGAAACAAGAACTTGACTCTCTTAGAGGACAAAAATATCTTTGCTTATTCCTTTTCATAGATTTAAACATCAGCATGGCACAAACAAGAGTTTCAGACTAAAAAAGACCGAAGTACAAAAACTAAGGAAAAGTTCAGTGGTAAACATAAATATGGCGCAAACATCTGCATAACACTTAGCTGCAGTTTAACCTCCATATTTACAAGATGAACAAATCTGGTTTTCTTGGCTTACAGGTAGAGAAGGTGAAGCACAGAGCAATCAGTCATTTGGACACTCAGCAGCCTCATCCTTGGGGCTTTTCTTGGGGTTGGCAGCATCCAGGTCGAGCAGCAGGCAGCTGGGCAGTCCATCCTCAGGCAGCTCCACCATGACCAAGCTCTGGGCCAAAGCAGGACTGTTGTCACCAGTGTTGCAGATGGGGACGTACATGGTGGCCATGCTGCCATCCTTGGCCACCAGCTCCAGCATGTAGGCAGGCTGGCGCTCACGGTCCAGCTCCTGGAGCAGCAGCAGGCCAGCACAGTGCAGCTCTGCACCCCAACGCTGACAGGGCTGCTGAGGGCTGGTGGGGAAAGCGAAGGGGCAGGGGAGAGGGAAGCATGGCCCAGGGTCAGTCAGGCAGCCACAGTCACTTGTGGGCTGCTCTTAGCTACTTCTGGCACACCCAGGGCAGACTGTGCCAGCACAGTATTCAAAGCAAAGAGAGCACAAATGACTAGTCCTTTTCTTCCCCCTCAGCTTGACTGATCAGCAAGAATCTCTTGGGGAAATCTTGCAAGGTTAAAAGACATAAGTTAGGGACAGTACTGCCAGTTGAGGAGGCAATTGGAAGAGAGATTTGCAGAGATCTCAAGGATGAGGAGTTAAAGCAATATTTTGATGTCTTTTTTTTTTTTTTTTTTTTTTTTTTTTTTTTTTTTAAATCCCAGAAAAGGATAAATACAAGGGTGGTTTTAAAAGCTAGTAGCTCTCTCACCCGTCCAAACAGCATGTACCAATGGCCTGTTTCTGAAGTCACCACCAGATACACTCTGTTTAACCTTCTCTTTAGAAAGTGACAAAAAATAAGGTCCATGGAAAGAGCACAAAAACTGCAGAGGAGATTTACCTTACTCTGAATTCAGAAAGGACTCTCCCGCTTGTACTGAAACACAAAAGACCAATGACCAATGGACCTGAAGAGATTGGTCACAGCTAGAAAGTGGCAGAAACTTAGTTTTATGAAGTGATGCCAAAAGAACTCATGCAGCCCCCCTGTATTTGTCTGGCTGTTTCTAAGTCAGCGTAATTTTATGCACTAGTGCACTTCCTGGGAAGCAGTTGCTCTGCTCCACTTGTCGGTCTCTGGTCCTAGCAACAGTGGTAAAATTATCTTTGAACAAATCCTTTTTATAGGAATCATGAGCATTTCTTTATCCCATAAGCTCTATACAGAAAATCTCCCATCTGTGAATGACTTGATTTTCCAATATGTCTTTTTTACTTGATAGAGGCAGGAGGGTTCTTTTAGCCCACCAGGGCTGACAACTCCTGTAGCATTTCCAGATATGCTTTTGACAATGATGTTTTGGCAATTAGAGGCCAACAGTGCATGACTTATCTCTTATTTTTTCATAATCAAGCCTGAGGTAGCAACATCTTCTGTTAGCTCTTCTGGGATTTTGATTCTCTCTACGATCACACTTGCTCTGGGCATCATGCCCCTGCAGGCTGACTTGCCATAGTTGCATGGTCATCCTGTAATTTTCTTGCATGTGCTTTGACCAACCATCTCCGAACAAAGCAGCGTGTGCTAATGAAGGGCATCTGGAGTTTAAAGAAAGTCATTTCTTGAGGCAAGATCAAAGCTACACCCATGATGTAACAGGCAGGCTAATGCAGACACTGTAGATGTGTCCCCTGGGGCACCAGGCACTGACCTGACGTGGGTCACTCTCCTGGTTTTGCTAGGATAGAGTTAATTTTCTTCTTAGTAGCTAGAATAGCTGTGTTTTAGTTTCAGTGTACGATTTGTTATGAGAAGAATGTTGATAAAGTACTAATGTTATTAGTTGCTGCTGGAGCTCAAGACCATTGTGTTTGGCTGGTTCACAGCTGTATTAGGACTGGGAGGGAGAAGCGCAGTGAATAGCAAAACCCAAAACTGGCATTTGGATGTGCCAGTGAGATATTCCCTCTCATATCATGTCATATTCAGTATATTAAGCAGGGTTGACTGGAAATCAGGGTATTCTCTTGGGGATCGCTTGTGCTCACTCTTCCAGGGTTTCGGTTTCGGGACTGTCTCTCTCTGCTCCAGGATTTCTGGCTGGCACAGGCTGGGCATCGGTCAGCAGGTGGTGAGCAATTACACTGTGCATCACTTAATTGTATATTCTGTTATTATCATTTTATTTTAATTAGTAAA
>NW_010330696.1:0-393 GCF_000700745.2 Antrostomus carolinensis
CAGCACAAACGAACCCACACTGAGGAGAAGCTCTACAAATGTGATGAGTGCGGAAAGAGTTTTATCTGCGTCTCGAACCTCATCATCCACCAGCGCATCCACACTGGGGAGAGACCCTACAAGTGCAGTCAGTGTGGGATGAGCTTTAGATCAAACTCAACCCTCGTTAAACATCAGCGCATCCACACCGGGGAGAAGCCCCACAAGTGCAGTGAGTGTGGGAAGAGCTTTATATACGGCTCAGACCTCGTTCAGCACCAGCGCGTCCACACTGGGGAGGAGCCCTACAAGTGTCTCCACTGTGGGAAGAGCTTCAAGAAGGAGTCCAAGCTTGTCATCCACCAGCGCAGCCACACTGGGAAAAGCCCTACAAGTGCAGTGACTGTGGGAAGA